>NC_083442.1:14067643-14367643 GCF_020745735.1 Hemiscyllium ocellatum
TACCCCCCCCACACACACACAGACACCAATACACCCCACCACACACAGACACCAATACACCCCCCCACACACACACAGACACAATACACCACCGCCCCCCCCCACACACACACATACACACACAGACGCCAATACACCCCACACACACACATACAATACACCCCACCACACACAGACACCAATACACCCCCCACACCCCCACACAAATGCACTCCCCCACACCCCCACACAAATGCACTCCCCCACACCCCCACACAAATGCACTCCCCCACACCCCCACACAAATGCACCCCCCCACACCCCCACACAAATACACCTCCCACACAAATACACCCCCCCACCCCCCACACAAATACACCCCCCCACACCCCCACACAAATACATCCCCCACACAAATACACACCCCCACACAAATACACCCTCCCACACCCCCACACAAATACACCCCCCCACACCCCCACACAAATACACCCCCCCCACACCCCCACACAAATACACCCCCCCACACCCCCACACAAATACACCCCCCCACACCCCCACACAAATACACCTCCCCCACAAATACACCCCCCACACCCCCACACCAATACACCACCCACAAATACACCCCCCCACACCCCCACACAAATACACCCCCCCACAAATACACCCCCACACAAATACACCCCCCCACACAAATACACCCCCCCCACACCCCCACACAAATACACACCCCCACACCCCCACCACACAAATACTCCCTCCCCACACCCCCACACAAATACACCCCCCCCACACCCCCACACAACTACACCCCCCTACACCCCCACACAAATACACCCCCCACACCCCCAAACAAATAACCCCCCCACACCAATACACCCCCCCACACCCCCACACAAATACACCCCCCCACACCCCCACACAAATACACCCCGCCACACACCCCCACACAAATACACACCACCCACACACCCCCACACAAATACACACCACCCCACACCCCCACACAAATACACCCCCCCCACACCCCCACACAAGTACACCCCCCCCACACCCCCACACAAGTACACCCCCCCCACACCCCCACACAAATCCACCCCCCCACACCCCCACACAAATCCACCCCCCCACACCCCCACACAAATCCACACCCCCACACCCCCACACAAATCCACACCCCCACACAAATCCACACCCCCACACAAATACACCCCCCCACACCCCCACACAAATACACCCCCCCCACACCCCCACACAAATCCACACCCCCACACAAATACACCCCCCCACACCCCCACACAAATACACCCCCCCACAAATACACCCCCCCACACCCCCACACAAATACACCCCCCCACACCCCCACACAAATACACCCCCCCACACCCCCACACAAATACACCCCCCCCACACCCCCACACAAATACACACCCCCACACCCCCACACAAATACACACCCCCACACCCCCACACCCCCACACAAATACACACCCCCACACAAATCCACCCCCCCCACACCCCCACACAAATCCACCCCCCCCACACCCCCACACAAATCCACACCCCCACACAAATCCACACCCCCACACAAATCCACACCCCCACACAAATCCACCTCCCCACACAAATACACCTCCCCACACAAATACACCTCCCCACACAAATACACCCCCCCACACAAATACACACCCCCACACAAATACACACCCCCCCACACCCCCACACAAATACACCCCCCCACACCCCCACACAAATACACCCCCCACACCCCCACACAAATACACCCCCCATACCCCCACACAAATACACCCCCCATACCTCCACACAAATACACCCCCCCACACAAATACACCCCCCCACACCCCCACACAAATACACCCCCCCACACCCCCGCACAAATACACCCCCACACAAATACACCCCCCATACCCCCGCACAAATACACCCCCCCCACACCCCCGCACAAATACACCCCCACACAAATACACCCCCCATACCCCCACACAAATACACCCCCCCACACCCCACACAAATACACCCCCCACACAAATACACCCCCCCACACCCCCACACAAATACACCCCCCCACACCCCCACACAAATACACCCCCCCCACACCCCCACACAAATACACCCCCCATCCCCACACAAATACACCCCCCATACCCCCACACAAATACACCCCCCCACACCCCCACACAAATACACCCCCCCACACCCCCACACAAATACACCCCCCCCACACCCCCACACAAATACACCCCCCCCACACCCCCACACAAATACACCCCCCCACACAAATACACCCCCACACAAATACACCCCCCCACACCCCCCCACACCAATACACTCCCCCACACCCACAGACACAATACACCACCCCCACACACAGACACAATACACCCCCACGCGCACACACACACCAATACACCCCCCCCACACACAGACACAATACACCCCCCACACCCCCCCACACTCTCACCCGCAAATACCTCCCCCACACACACTCCCACAAATACACCCCCCACACACTCCCACAAATACCCCCCCCCACACACTCCCACAAATACACCCCCCCCACACACTCCCACAAATACACCCCCGCCACACACTCCCACAAATACACCCCCGCCACACACTCCCACAAATACACCCCCGCCACACACAGCCACAAATACACCCCCCCATACTCCTACCAATACACTCTCCCACACACACCCACAAATACATCCACCACACACCCACAAATACACCACCCCCACAAATACACCCCCCCACACTCTCACCCACAAATACACCCCCCCACACTCTCACCCACAAATACACCCCCCCACACTCTCACCCACAAATACCTCCCCCCCCACACACACCCACAAATACCTCCCCCCACACACACACCCACAAATACCTCCCTCCCCACACACGCCCACAAATACCTCCCCCCCACACACGCCCACAAATACCTCCCCCCCCCACACACACCCACAAATACACCCCTCCACACACACCCACACCCACAATACATCCACCACACACCCACACCCACAGTACATCCACCACACACCCACACCCACAATACATCCACCACACACCCACACCCACAATACATCCACCACACACCCACAAATACACCCCCCACACTCTCACCCACAAATACCTCCCCCACACACACCCACAAATACACCCCCCCGTACACACACACACAAATATACCACCCCCACACATACAGCCCCCCAGTACGCGCACCCGCAAATACAGCCCCCCAGTACGCGCACCCGCAAATACAGCCCCCCAGTACGCGCACCCGCAAATACAGCCCCCCCGTACGCGCACCCGCAAATACAGCCCCCCCGTACGCGCACCCGCAAATACAGCCCCCACGCACTCACCCGCAAATACATCCCCCCACACACACCCACAAATACACCCCTCCACAGACCCCAACTGACACCCACAAATATACCCCCTCTCACACGCACCCACAAATACTCCCCATACAGACCCCCCCACACGCACACAAGTACACCCCCCCACACACACCTCCCACAAATACACCCCCCACACAGACCCCACACCACATATACGCCCCCCCACACACCACACCCTCCCACAAACCCCCACCCCCACAGACCCCCACAGACCCCCACCCACCCCACAGCCCCACCCACAGACCCACACACACCCCACACACACTCCACACACACACAGACCCCCTCCACACCGACCCCCACAACCCCCCCACATCCCCCCCTCCCCACACACCCTCCCCACACACCCTCCCAGACCCCCCCACATCCACCCCCCCCACATCCACCCCCCCCCACATCCACCCCCCCCACATCCACCCCCCCCCACATCCACCCCCCCCCACATCCACCCCCCCCACATCCACCCCCCCACACATCCACCCCTCCCCACACATCCACCCTCCCCACACATCCACCCTCCCCACACACCCACCCCCCCCACACACCCACCCCCACATAGACCCCCCCAGACAGATCCCCCCGCTCACAGACCCCCCTCACACAGACCTCCCCCTCACACAGACCCCCCCACCCCCCCCACAACCCTCACACAGACCCCCCCACCCCCCCCACAACCCCCACACAGACCCCCACACAGACCCCCACACAGACCCCCCCACACCCCCACACAGACCCCCCACCTGCCCACACAGTTACATTGCCCCCCACACAAACAACTCCCCCACAAACACACACCTCTCGCACCCACACACACAACCTTCCTGAAACCACAGACACCCCCCACGCAAAATCTCCCCGAAACCAGACACCCCCCACGCAAAATCTCCCTGTAACCAAAGACACCCCCCACGCAGAATTTCCCTGAAACCACAGACATTCCCCCACACAAAATCTCCCTGAAACCACAGACACCTCCCACACAAAATCTCCCTGAAACTACAGACACCCCCACGCAATCTCCCTCAAACCACAGACACCCCACACATAAAATCTCCCTGAACCCACAGACACCCCCCATGCAAATTCTCCCTGAAACCACAGACACCCCCCACGCAATCTCCTGATTGCAACAGACACCCACTCATGCACTTTCCCATGCAGATCCCCACCCTTACATTCTTCTTAAAACTACAGATACCTCTCCCATACACAACATCCCTGAAACCACAGACACCCACTCCACGCAATCTCCCTAAAAACTAACAACAGCCCCCATGCAATTTCCCTAAAACCATAGAGCCCTTTCTACACACTGTCCCTAAAGCCACACAACCCCTAAAGTCTCCTTAGGTCTACAGCTACTTCCCTAAAACCACACACCCCCACACACACAGCATCCCTGCAATCACAGACCCCTACACAATCTCCCTAAAGTCATATACCTCCCCTTCACACCATCTCCCGAAGAACATCCGCGCAAGTGCAGGCACCCTCCCTAAAGTCACAGGCCATCATCCCCACACACAACTTCCCGAAAATCACAGACACCCCACACACTTCCCTTAAAGACAGACCTCACCCCCAACACAACTTTTCCAAAAATACAGACCCCCCTCTTACAACCTCCCCAAAAATAGTGGTCCCCATAACCTCCCCAAAATTGGAACCACCCCCCTACCCCCCTCCCACAAAATCTCCCTAAAAATACAGAACTCCCATCCAACCATCCCTCCCAGTAAAGCACACACCTCTCACTCCCACACACACACTTCCCCGTAAAAACAGTTTCTTCTCCCCAGAGAATATCCTTTCCTCACCAGAAAAAAACATAAATGCTGCCAAAATCAGAGAGATTCTGGATGTAGGTTTGCTTGCTGAGTTGGAAGGTTTGTTTTCAGATGTTTTGTCACCATACCAGGTAACATCAGTGAGCCTGCAGTGAAGCTGAAGACCCACTGATGTTATCTAGTATGGTGATGAAACGTCTGAAAATGAACCCTCCAGCTCAGTGAGCAAACTTACATCCAGAACTTCAACCTGAGCTACAAATCTTCTTAAAAATTGCTGTCAGAGATATTCGCTAAAGAACAACTTCCTCGTCCAAATACACACTTCCTCCCAAAAACAGACCCCCTTTGCCAAACGAGCCCCAAAAACGCACCCCTTCCCAAACGCCCCCCAAAAGCACCTCCAATGCTCCCCAAAACAGACCCTTTCACCAAACACACCCCACTCCTAAACACCCTCAAAGTTGGTACTCCTTCCCAAATAATCCCTTGAAGTCTTGTGAACAGATACAGACCACCTTCATTCCACACCACCCTCCAAATATAGTCTCCTAATTATCACTCGCTGCAAAACATGCACACACCACCCTTCCCTCTCAACCTAAAACTACTCAGTAACATCCCAATCTCGAACTGCCCCCCCACCCAATAACCATACCCTTATCACACCACATCTCCTCACCAGTGTTCATCTCTCAGATCTTAAAACAAAACATTCACTCATCTGCTGAGCCTCTCACCCTTCAGCTCCTCCCCAACAACATAGACACAACCACTGAACGTCACTTTCAAATTCCAAAACACATTTTACCAAAATAACCTACAAGGTGAAAACAATGACAGCACATGCTGGAAACCAGATTCTGGATTAGTGGTGCTCTTCCAGCACCATTTACCAAAATAACCTCCACTCCTTTCCCATTTACCCTCATAGAAATGGTCCAAACAACATTCTAACATGGAGCAGGTGAGAGCATGTTGTTCAATGATCCTGCTCCACATCTCCCTAACCCTCTCTGCCCATTTCTTCTCCCCATCTAACGCTGCAATTATCACCTTATAAACACTAACAGAAAAGATTATTAAGGAGGCTATCAATAATACAAGTCCTTAATTACTTTAGATGTTGGAAATCTGAAGTAAATGATAAATTTCAGCAGGTCAGGAGGATGGAGAGAGACAAACTTAGCATTTCAGGCTGTGACCTTTTAGAACTCATCACCTCAGTTGTTGGTCTTGGTGGCTTTTACTTTTTTTCCTTTATGCCTTCTTTCACTAATATAGGCGCTATAATGTGGTGACTTAAAAACCACTTTTTTTTTTGTAAAAAATATAAGTGACAGTAAATTCCTATTCTATTCAATATCTAACCCTATTTCGTATTGCTGTAAAAAAGACAAATTTTATCAAAACCTTTCATCTTGCACTCATAGAATCCCCACAGTGTGAAGCAGCCATTTGGTCTGTTGAGCCTACTCTGACTTGCTGAAGAACATCTCACCCATACTGACACCCCTACCCTCTAACCCTGCATTTTCCATGGCTAATGCATCTAACCTCCCCATCTCTGAATTAGCATGGGCCAATTTACCTGACCTGCACATCTTGGGATTGTGGGAGGAAACCGCTGCACCCGGAGGAATCCCACGCAGACACGAGGAGAATGTGCAAACTCCACACAGTCACCTCGTGGTGAAATTGATCCCTGGTGCTGTGAGGCAGTAGTGCTAGCCACTGTGTCACTAATCAGGGCAATTTATAAAAAATACCCAAGTAAATACAAATTAACAACATTTGTACCTGTATGAGAGGAGCGTGTGGCAAGTGGCTTCTGATTGGTGGAAGTGTTGCCATGGAGCGTGCACCAGTTAATGATGACAGACTGCTAATTGCCAAGCTTTGTTTAAATTTGAAACAAGACAGATTGGTCTGATTGATCAAGGTATTGTCCTCAGAAATGAACCAGAGAATGGCCAACATTTATTTCGTAACATTTAAACAGATGTCGCGCATGTGCATGCTCTATCTGTCTGCAAAGTACTGGTTTCTATCCAGTACCTGTAAATGTAGCACTCTACAAATTCAAACGACAGTGCAAAATTGTACAAATCTAACACCTTGCTCATGGTAACAAAGAGAACACAAGCACATGTTTCAAAATTTCTCGAAAGTTAACAGCCGAGAACTACAACCTCTAACTGCACTCTATGTGTACCTTGTGAATAAATACCTTTCCAAATAGGATTAGGTATACTTGGATCATTTTATTTGAAGACTTACAGTAAATACCCTTCAAGAGGTTGTAACAAAATAATTTGTAGTTGTTGGTTGCCGGTTGATTTTTCTCAAAAGTTTCTTCTCCTGTCTGGGTGACATCTTCAATGCTGTGTAACCGACATGAAGTGCTGTTGTGATATGCCCAGAATTTATACAGTCCTGTCTGTCAAGGCAGGTCTATTGGTTCTATAGATGGGGCCTTTTTCAATATGTTTGTTTATGGAACCATTGGATGAATACCAGGCCTCCAGGAATTTTCGAACTTGTCTTAGTTTTACGTGTCCTAGTATTGTAATGTCCCAGTTAAGTTGGTGTCCTTCATTGTCAGTGTGTATTGATATGACGTTGAACTGATCATGTTGTTTTGTTGCAAGCCGATGCTCATATATTCTGGTGGCAGGTTTCTTTCCTGTTTATCCTATCTCCTGTTTCCCACAGTTGCTGCATGGTATATCACACTCGTCCTGCATGGTGTGGGTATAGGGTCTTTTGTCCTGGATAGTAGCTGGCGATGTGTGGCTGTTGGTTTGTGTGCTGTCATTATTCCCAGAAGGTGTAGGAATCTAGTAGTTAGTTCTGAGATGTTTCTAGTATAAGGTAGGGTAGTCAGACTGTTGGGGCGCACAGGTCTTCTTGGTGTTGTTTGTATGCCAGGCATTGGCAGATGAAGCTGTTAGGGTACCCATTATTAGCAAAGGAAGACTGATTAGCAAGGTTAGATCTCATGGAATACAGGGAGAACTAGCCATTTGGATTCAGAACTGGCTCAAAGGTAGTAGACAGAAGTTGGTGATGGAGGGTTGTTTTTCAGACTGGAGACCTGTGACCAGTGGAGTGCCACAAGGATCGGTGCTGGGTCCTCTACTTTTTGTCATTTTACGTAAATGATTTGGATGCAAGCATAAGAGGTACAGTTACTAAGTTTGCAAATGACACCAAAATTGGAGGTGTAGTGGACAGCGAAGAGGGTTACCTCGGATTACAACAGGATCTGGACCAGATGGGCCATTGGGCTGAGAAGTGGCAGATGGAGTTTAATTCAGATAATGCGAGGAGCTGCATTTTGGGAAAGCAAATCTTAGCAGGACTTATACACCTTAATAGTAAGGTCCTAGGGAGTGTTGCTGAACAAAGAGACCTTGGAGTGCAGGTTCATAGCTCCTTGAAAGTGGAGTCGCAGGTAGATAGGATCGTGAAGAAGGCGTTTAGTATGCTTTCCTTTATTGGCCAGAGTATTGAGTACAGGAGTCGGGAGGTCATGTTGCGGCTGTACAGGACATTGGTTAGGCCACTGTTGGAATATTGCATGCAATTTTGGTCTCCTTCCTATCGGAAAGATGTTGTGAAACTTGAAAGGGTTCAGAAAAGATTTTTGAGAATGTTGCCAGGGTTGGAAGATTTGAGCTATCGGGAGAGGCTGAACAGGCTGGGGCTGTTTTCCCTGGAGTGTCGGAGGCTGAGGGGTGACCTTATAGAGGTTTACAAAATTATAAGGGGCATGGATAGAATAAATAGACAAAGTCTTTTCCCTGGGGTCGGGGAGTCCAGAACTAGAGGGCATAGGTTTAGGGTGAGAGGGGAAAGATATAAAAGAGACTTGAGGAGCAACCTTTTCATGCAGAGGATGGAATGAGCTGCCAGAGGAAGTGGTGGAGGCTGGTGCAATTGCAACATTTAAGAGGCATTTGGATGGGTATATGAATAAGAAGGGTTTGGAGGGATATGGGCCGGGTGCTGGCAGGTGAGACTAGATTGGGTTGGGATATCTGGTCAGCATGGACAGGTTGGACCAAAGGGTCTGTTTCCATGCTGTACACCTCTATGACTCTATAAGTATTCCTCTTTTTTGCGGAGTTTTGGGGTGTTGCAGTGTATTATAGCTCATTTAAACAGAGTATTGACACAGCTCTGTTGTGGACATTGGGATGATAACTGTTGTATTTGAGAATCTGGTCTGTGTGTGTGTGTGTCGCCTTTCTGCACACTCTGGTAAGGAATTCACCGTCGTTCATTCGTTGTATCAGTACGTCTAAGAATGGGAATTGATCGTCTTTCTCCTCTTCTCTGTCAACCTGATCCTGGTGGGCGGCACGGTGGCACAGTGGTTAGCACTTCTGCCTCACAGCGCCTGAGACCCGGGTTCAGTTCCCGACTCAGGCGACTGACTGTGTGGAGTTTGCACGTTCTCCCCGTGTCTGCGTGGGTTTCCTCCGGGTGCTCCGGTTTCCTCCCACAGTCCAAAGATGTGCGGGTCAGGTGAATTGGCCATGCTAAATTGCCCCTAGTGTTAGGTAAGGGGTAAATGTAAGGGTATGGGTGGGTTTCGCTTCGGCGGGTCGGTGTGGACTTGTTGGGCCGAAGGGCCTGTTTCCACACTGTAAGTCTAATCTAATCTAATATGCTGTTAATAAGGTAATGTGTGCTTTCTAACTTAATGATAATGGATGTATTGTCCACGTATCTGATCCATAATTTGGTCTGTATCTGGGGGAGGGCTGAACCATTGCAGCTGATCCAATGTAGGTGTCCCATACAGTAATTGTTTTTCTTTCTCTCTGTTGTGCTTTATTATAAGTACTTGCCGGGCCATTTCAGAGGGAATTTAAGAGACAATCACCTTGCTGTGGATGTGGAGACATATTGAGCTAGGCTGTTAAGGATAGGAGATTTCTTCCTCTGACGTTATCAGTGAATCACCTAGATTTGTATGACAATTGATGATAGTCTTGTGGTCTCCATTACTAATGCAGACTTTGTATTCCAGAGTTATTCATTGAGTTTACATTCCACCAGCTGCCATAGTGGGATTTGAACTCATGTTTCTGTAGCATTAATTAGGATCTCTGGGTTACCAGTCCAGGAACACAACCAATATGGCGCCATCCTTGAAAGAATCAAGTCCTCTGTCCAGTGACGATTATACATTCTATATTCTATGAGACAGGATTGTAACAATTCAGCTTAGAATTTTGTAGAAACCCTACACTGTGGAAACAGGCCCTTCAGCCGAACAAGTCCACACGGCACGGTGGCACAGTGGCACAGTGGTTAGCACTGCTGCCTCACAGTGCCAGGGACCTGGGTTCAATTCCCACCTCAGGCGACTGACTGTGTGGAGTTTGCACGTTCTCCCCGTGTCTGCGTGGGTTTCCTCCGGGTGCTCCGGTTTCCTCCCACAGTCCAAAGATGTGCGGGTCAGGTGAATTGGCCATGCTAAATTGCCCGTAGTGTTAGGTAAGGGGTATATGTAGGGGTATGGTTGCGCTTCGGCGGGTCGGTGTGGACTTGTTGGGCCGAAGGGCCTGTTTCCACACTGTAAGTAATCTAAGCAACCAACCCACTGGAGAGTAACCCACCCAGACCCATTCCACTCCCCTATATTTACCCCTGACTATTAACCTACACTCTGGGCAATTTGGCACAGCCAATTCACCTCACCTGCACATCTTTGGACTGTGGGAGGAAATCAGAACACCTGGAGGAAATCCATGCAGACACGGGGAGAATGTGCAAACTCCACACAGTCAGTTGCCCGAGGCTGGAGTCGAACCCAGGTCCCTGGCGCTGTGAGGCAGCAGTGCTGACCATGAGCCACCGTGCCACCGTTGTTGACATACTGCAGTATGCTTGTACAGTTTGATTTGAATTCCCTGATGGTGGCATTAATTTGTACCTCGTTCCCCTTGTGTCTTTTGTAGGCTGTTTGGTGCTTGCTGTCCCGTTGAATCACTTTCCTATTTTCTGACACCCTCACGCATCCCGTATGAAAATGCTTTGATTCAAGAATTCATTCCTGCAAAGGTTGGAGATTCCTTCGGACCAACGTAAGTACACAAGAGGAAGGCATACTGCCTGATTTGAGGAATTTTTAATTAATTTTAAAAAATACTTTTCTGTTCCAAAAATTTGTGTTAATGAAAACCTAGCTCTCCAGTTCAGTCTCGTTTACTTGTACCCAGATTATACTACTTTTTCATTTCGTTTGCATTCATTTCATCTTTATAAATAGCAAATGTTTTCTCTTGTGCTGGGGAACTGCCACATGTGTAATGGAAGTCTGCACATAGATTTAATATGATGTCAATTCTCCTAGTCTCATAATTGACCTTTTTTCCTGTAGATGGTGGACGTCCTGGTTCAGGGTGACACTGACCATTCCGAAGGCTTGGAAAGGTGAAGAGGTGCACTTTGTGTGGGAGAGTGACGGAGAAGCATTGTTGTGGAGAAATGGCATTCCAGTACAGGTATGGTAAATTGACAACAGCAAAATACTGTAGAGACTTAAATGTGGAAATCTGAAAACATACCTAAAAATTCTGGAATCACTAATGGGTTAGACATCATTCATGAAGAGAGAAGCAGAGTTAATACTTCAGGTTGTGACCTTTCACCAGAACTGGGAAAACTGATGAAATGCTATTTCTTTTTCCTGCACAGTGTCTGTGTATTTCCAGTATTTTTTGTGGTGAGTCTGGTATATTAATTTGTATGGTATTGAATTAAAAGTATCTTTTTTTATTTAATAAACTCATACTCACTTATTTAAACTCTTGTTTAGCTTTAGGGTGTAGGTTTGCTCGCTGAGCTGTAGGTTTGATATCCAGACGTTTCATTACCTGGCTAGGTAACATCATCTGTGGTGACCTCCAAGTGAAGCCAGGTCACCACTGATGATGTTACCTAGCCAGGTAATGAAAGGTCTGGATATCAAACATACAGGTCAGTGAGCAAACCTACACCCTAAATCTCAACTTGAGCTACAAACCTTCACAAATCTTGTTTAGCTCAAGAATGTCTAATGTTTGCTGTTTTGCATGGATATATTTTTGATGACACTGTTTGAGTCACATGTATTAACTTCAGTGACTCCCTCAAATCTCCATTTATCTGGATGTGTGAGTTCCCAGCAGCATTCACGAAGCTTGATAGCATCTAGGATGCTGGCCAGCACCCCACTGACTGCCTTAAATATTCACCCCATCCACTTATGGGGCAGCGGTCTGTAACCTCTACAAGATGCACTGCTGCAAGTCACTAAGATTCCTTCAACAGCACCTTCCAAAAGTGGGACATTTTCCATCTTGAAGGACGAGGACCGCAGATATGTGGGAATACTACCACCTTCAAGCCACGCAGCATGTTGGAGTGACATCACCATTTCTTCACTGTCATTCATGAATTCCTGAAATTTCCTTTTATAACAAAAGTGTGGGTGTACCTTTGCTACATGGATTGCAGAGGTTCAAGAAAGTGGCTCATTACCATCTTCTCAAAGGCCATTAGGATAGACAAGAAATTCATCTTGTTAGAGATACCTCACATCCTATTAAAAAAATCCTTGTTACAAATGTATGCCACAAATGTATTTATTGAACAATTATTTTCTATTGTTGAGTATTCATGGACTTGAAGCACTCACAAAAATTTGAAGAATCTGCCATTTTTGTCTACTAATTTTATCAACAAACATGCAAAAATATTATGTCTCACCTGCGCACAATATTTAATCTGAATATGAAGATTAAATACCCAGTGTTGGTGTGTATTACTCACATTTATTTAATGATCAGAAGTGCCGTTAATTTGGATTTCTAATGATCCTGTAGAGGAATTTTGTAAAGCGTAAAATGTCATTATCTTCTGATATAAAAACATGTTATCAAACTATGTCTTTCCAGTTCCTGTGCTTAATGACAGAAGTGAATAGACAGATGTTGGCTCACTATGTGGGTAGTAAGTTTCTCAGAGCATGTCCTATAATATTGAGAATTGGGTGATTCAGAGAGAGGGACAGAGACAATAATAGGGAGTAACGCAGAAAGACAGAGCTGAAAAGAGAGACCGAATGGAAGGCAGTGGGGGGACAGAATATCAAATACAGTGAGAGGGAGAGAGACAGACAGAGAAGGTAAGAGAATTTTCAGACACTAAATGAGAATGATGGAAGAGCTCTGTAGGGAAGTAATTCACGGAATCGAGCAAGTCAAGGTCTGTTAGCGTGTTTCATTCATTTTTGCTAACCCTGCACGCAGAAGAAAGGTTTCAATATATTCAATCATTTCTAAATCTCACTACTCCACAGTGTACCATTTTCTCTGGTGTTATGTCATACCAAAAAAGCCATTATTGCCTTCTGGAACATTTTGAATACTTGCGGATATTCTAGCTGTTTGGAAATATGTGGAAAAACTTTCACTCGTTTCTATCTCAGTAACAGACAAGATGACATCCTGTATTTAATATTTATAGTGAAATTGTGGAAGCATTAAAGATCAAATGAATGGTTTTGGTTGAAATTATGGTTAGAGGAAATGTCCTCACCTATTTTGATGTGGCCAGCACATAGAAGCCAAGAGTAAAATGTTGTCCTTCTTTATGTCTGATGGAACAGGATACTTAAATGTTGCTTAAGAGAAAGACATGTTATTGAAACTTTATGTCTTGTGCATGGGGTGAATACAAGAATGCCAAATTTAAAATGATCACAACAATTGCTACGTAAGGAATAGTTTGGCAAACTAGTTGTGCTTGTCCAAGGTGTTGTCATGGCGAATGTAACAGGCGACTATAAACTTCCAGATAATTGAGAAGAGGCATAAGGCTTGAACATATTCCTTTGCTTTGCTAAGCTTTGGCAGCATCAGTTTCTTTTTAGCAACATTTAGGTTCTGTAACTGTTTGGATCAGGATGACTGGGAAGGATGGTGTAGGGTAAAGTACAGGAATAATTTTATTAGATTAGATTACTTACAGCGTGGAAACAGGCCCTTCAGCCCAACAAGTCCACACCAACCAGCCGAAGCGCAACCCACCCAGACCCATTTACCCATTCACTAACACTGCGGGCAATTTAGCATGCACTACGGGCAGTTTAGCATGGCCAATTCACCTACCCTGCACGTTTTTGGACTGTGGGAGGAAACCAGAGCACCCGAAGGAAACCCACGCAGTCCCGGGGAGATTGTGCAAACTCCACACAGTCAGTCGCCTGAGGCGGGAATTGAACCAGGGTCTCTGGCACTGTGAGGCAGCAGTGCTAATCACTGTGCCATTGTGCTGCCCTGTGTTCAGGTACAGTTACATAGTTACAAAATCAAGCGTTGAATCTTCATTAAAGCTTAAATATCAAGTACATAGGAATTTCTTTAAAACATATTGCTTCAATCATCTAAAATGAATTATGCCATCAGGGACTGACCAAAGAAGGGGAGAAGATCAGCTATGTCCTGACGGAGAAACTCACAGATGAAGAACCTCACAGGTTAGCTTTCATACACATTTGGGTTTCGGCTATTATCACTCAGTGTTCTCTAACAATTGGTTTCATAACCTTTCTTAAAAACCTGTTGGACTGCAACCTGGTGTTGTGTGATTTTCAACTTTCTTATAAAGATTATCTCAGAATTAATGGCTTTATCTCTTGGGACATACCATAACTGGCAAACATTTCTCCTTAGAGTTCTTCTAAATTCTCGTTTTGCTTCAGAGAATTCACTTATGTTCTCTATCTGTCTGTCTCTATTTCTATCTCGCTCCCTCTCTCACTTTCTCTCATGTGTCTGATACTCTGTCTTTCTAATTCACTGACTTCCTCTCTGTCTTTTTGCCTCTGTCTTTCTGCTGTTTCCCTATTTCTATCCCTGTCTCTGCCAAAAGCTTCTGTTTCTCTTTAGATATTAAAAAAAATTACCATTATCTTAATACATTAAACATTCTGTGGAAAAGAATCTTTGTTATCCTGATTCCTCAGAGTAGGATACATTTTTAAAATGTATAATTTTACTACTTCAGGTGAACTTTGGTCCCAGTCTTTGCCCGAGTTGGATGTATTCTCAGTTAGATACTGGTAGCGATTTTTTCCTATCAATTTGGTAAATGATTTTTTAGTTAATCATAACCAGGTTGTCTAAGGGAAGGAGATAGGAAAATGGCTGGAGGTTATGAAATAGCAGGGTGAACTTCATGCTAGTTTGCAACCTGTGATTAGTTCATTTAGTAAATGATGTTCCATGGACATATCTACAAGCTTCTCTCATGACTGTGATGCCTGTGTTTGTCCAGAGTTGCATTTATTGCAGACAGGTGTATTTGCATACTCTCTGCAGCTTGGAGCTGTATGTGGAGCTGGCATGCAATGGATTGTTTGGAGCAGGGCAGGGCTCGATGATTTCAGCCCCGGATCCGAACCGCAATTTCACTCTCTACAAGGCTGAGCTGGTTGTCTTCAACAGAGACGTTCATGAGCTGCTGATCGACTTTGAGGTCCTCTCTGACATTGCAAAGGTACGGCTATATGGTAGTGTACTGACCTCCATTGGTCAGTCGAGACAACTGAAGCATTTTCTAAAAGGCAACAGTTATAGGAGCAGCAAGTACTACCACATGAAATTTTAAACGGCTCTCTTTTCGAAGACATTTAGTCTATAGATTTCTGCCACCAAAGCCATTCTGATCTTTTAGGGTACAAGTTTAGCAAAGTCTGTACTCTATCCACATTGGTCATGAGCTCCCATGCCCCTGAACTGGGTCTGCTGCATGGCGGAGGAAAGAGGCCATTTTGGGATACGTGATCATTTAATTTTAAGATTAAAAATCTGCCCACTGGGAAGTGTGAACTGAACCAGTTTTTGTGCAGAAATTCAAATCTTCCAGGATATTAAGCTCTTGGCCTCTGTTTAGGCACGTACCACAGTTTAATCCAGATTTTGACAGTGGTACATAACTTAAACTAATACTTCTAGTTTGGACTGAAATGGGGTTCCATTGTCATTAAGTCTTGGTTGAACCATTGTTGTATCTTTTTAATTCAAGAAATCAAATACGTTTCTTTTCCCCCAGTCATGAAAGCAAAACTAACTATGGTGTTAGCTGTGACTCACCTCTTAGTTAGAAGTTTGTGGATTCACTTCCTGCTATGGAGATTTCAGCGTGTAATCTAGTGTGACAACTCAGTGCGGTATTAATGGAGTGCTGCATTGCTAGAGATGCAGTCTTTTGGATAAGACATTAAACTAACTTCAGCGCATTCTGTAGACGTATTCTTGATTTTAGCTGTAACATTATGAAGTTATAAAGCTTTTTGTACTACTTGTTCCCTCTTTTATCCTTAACTCCCTCTAGCACCTTGGCATTGAAAATCAGCGTAGCTATCAAGCATTGTACACTGCCAATAAGATGGTGAATGCCTGTGATGTGGAAGACAGGAGCACATTTGCAGAAGTTCACAGATTGGCCAGTGATTTTCTTCAGCAAGAGAATGGCAAGAGTCAGCATACAGTGCATGCAATGGGACACTGCCACATTGATACAGGTCAGAGAAGATCAGCATATAGTCAGTCATTGAAAAGGAACTAGTGTTTACATTTAAGGGTCCCTGCTCACACAACGTATTTAGTTGTTATCCCTCTATTTATAACCTTATAGTTACTGACATATATCCATAATTCAGTGTACAGACCATTTAAACCCTTGGCTGCTCCACAGCCTGCATTGCATCCAAAGTATTTAGTTCTGTATATGAATTATTTTGATTGCTTCAATTACATTACTAACTGAAAATACAGTTTACTGGTTCAGATGGTCCATATCAAAATAACATTATAGGACATCATTTACTTGAAAGGATAAATTAGCAAACAATAAGTTGCGTTTATATAGCACCTTTTAACATGGATAAGGCTTCCAAGGATTTCCACAGAAACATCATTGAACAAAATTTGCTTCCGTATCAGAAAAGAAGGTATGTTTTCTCAAAAAATGTAGATTCAAGGAACATTGTAAAGATGTAAAACGAGCTTGAGGGAGGGCATCCCAGAGTCTGGAGCTTTCATTGCTGAGTGCACAGCGACCATTAGTAGAGCAACTAAAATAGGGAGTAAGCAAAAAGGTCAGTATTGGAGGAATTCAGGTATTTCAGCAGTTATGAAGCTAGTGGATGTTTTAGAAGCAGGGAGGGGGCAAAGTTATGTCGGGATTTGTATTAAGGATGAAAATTTTAAATTTGTGGCATTGCTTAACCAAGAGCCAGTGCAGGATACCAAGCACAGTTTGAAAATACGTACAGGTAGAAATGACTGCCAGTAGACTGGCAAAAAATCCAGTGTTGCAGTCTATCTTTAATCCATTGTCTGTAGTGTTATGAAGATGTGGGTGTACTGTACCTTTAAGATAATTAAAAGCTAGCAATGACATGACAGAGTGTTCTCAATAAGATGAAATGTAGCTAGGGTAGCTGGTTGCCTGAAAATGACAAAACAGATTTGAATTAGGCCAATCAGTTTAAATTATACTCTGAAAAATACCAAACTCCAATCCAGTTTGAATTTAGTGTATTGACAATTTTAAAAGCCAATGACATGATCTGATGGTTTGGGGGTATAAGACTGGGGAAAATTGAACATTTGGAAGGAGAACTGCCAAGCCACCAGCATGTAAAAAGACTGCCTGAAATAAAGCTCTCATAAAGGTACCTTTATTGATCAGTAACCTTTGAAGCAGAAATTCCTAAGAAGAAGAAAAGAAGATTCAACATCTGATTGGTTTTTTGAAAAGTTAAATTTTGGTAAATCTTAATCGGGGGTTTTGTCGGACTAGTATTGTAGAATGGAAGGTTAAAGATAGGTTAGATTAAGGACTTATAAATAGCTGTTAATTATTGTCTGTTATACTTTAAGAAATAAAGTTGTTAATTTTTACTAGTTCTTGACCAATCGAACTTTCACCCATTGCTGCACAGAATACATCTTTTCTGTGTTGCTGCTTTTAAATTAAGCAGGAGAATTTATCCCATGTCGTAACAGTAGCCCATGTGTGTTGAATCTAAGCTGAGGGACTGTTGCATTGTCAATAGTTCTGTCCCTCGGATGAGATAATAAACCCAAGCCATGTCTGCCCTTTCAGAGGGAGATAGTGTTCGTGTATCAGATTTGAAAATGACCTGAGGAGCTCCCCTGGTGTCCTGGCTAATATACATCTCTTGGCCAATACCTAAAATTAGATTCTCTGCTCTTTATCGCAAAACCCTTTGTGGATCCTAGTGTGTGTAATTGGGAGGCAAGTTTCCTACAACACTTACTATGCTTCAGATTACTTCTTTAGCTACGCCATTATTTTTAGATGACTGTTAATTGTGAAAGGTGCTACATTAATGCAAGTTTCTTTCTAAGCATGGATCTTCCAACCACTTTGCAAAAATATTGGTCATTATAAAAGCTTAATCTGGTGCACTCAGTGTGGTGCAGGGACACCCGCAGTGCCATTAGGGGAGGGATTTCCAGGATTTTAACCCAGCGATAGTGAAGAAACAGAGATATATTTTCAAGTCAGGATGGCATATGTGTTGGAGGTGAATTTGCGGGTGGTGGTGTCCCTGTATATCTGCTGCCCTTGACCTTCTAGGTATTGGAAGTTGCAAGTTTGAAAGGTGATGTTAAGAAGTATATTTTGTAAGTGATACATATTGCTGCCACTCTGCATTGGTGGTATCACCTGCAAGATCACCTTGCTGCAATAAAGAGCAACTCTGGAAATATACAGTTAGTTTTGCTGAATTGAATCTTATTGTGTTTCTTCAGTGTTGTTGGAATTGATTGTGTTTCTAAGTGAAAATATGAAACAAATGATCACAAGGTGGCAGCCTGGTTTGCTTCTCCTGATTTTTAAAAATTTTCATTGAGGTCTGTGAAAGTATAACTTTGGGAATATGTGAAATAGCTGCTGAGTCGTTATCATTCCCCCTTAAAATTTAACTCATAGAATCTTATAGCACAGAGGAAAGCCATTTGGCCAATCATTCTGGTGCCCGAGGGCCTCTTCAACAGAATAAATAAATAAATTGGCAGCTCTATATCCTTTTCTTCTTTCTTCTCATTATAGAGACTTAAGAGACTCACAGACCGGAAAAGGTCCTTCGGTCCATTATCCCCATCGGTGAAAAATAACCATCTTACTACTCTAATGCCATTTTCCAGCACTTGGCCCATAACCCTGTCTGCCTTGGTTTTGTAAGTCCACCTCTAAATACTATGAGGCACTCTGCCTTGACCACCCTTTCAGGCAGTGAGTTCCAGTTTCCGGATATCGGTAGTATATCAGATTTCACTATGTGCGCTTGAATATAGAAGATGAAAGGGTGTTTATTAAGGTAATGAGTTGGATAAAGGAAAACTGTTTCCTTTGTGGAGGAATTTAGAGTAAGAGGGATGCAATCTTAAGGTTAGAATCAGGTCAATCGGTTGCGATGTAAGGGAGCACTTTTATTTAGAGAAATGAAATTGGAACATTTCCCTTAAAAGGTTTTGGACTCGGGACCAATTGAAATTTTCAGAAAGGATGGGTATTTGTTAGGTAAGGATATTAGTGGATATAGATATGAAAAATGGTGTAAATGGTCTTACAGGTCATCCCATGGAAAAGGAGACGAAAGGACTGCTGCTTGTTTCTGGGTGCTCTGTGTGGTTGGACTTAGTATTTTAATAGTTTTTTTTTATTCAACAGCTTGGCTGTGGCCTTACGAGGAGACTATTCGAAAATGTGCTCGGAGCTGGGTATCTGTACTTCGCCTCATGGAGAAAAACCCAAGCTTTATCTTTACTTGCTCACAGGTGAGATGTGTGGTAATGTCATTTGAATTTTGCAGTTTTGTTTTCTATATGTACGTCTGTGCACATGCATACGCGCAATCAGTCAGGAGTGCAGGTCTCCTCATGATCCCCTCGTAACTGCTCTGTAATTAGCAAAAAGCAAGTTCAAAAGTATGGAATTAGTTTGATGGTTCTCTGATTTTTTTTTCCCAATTTTGTTTTCAGAATAAAGAACAATTTCAGTCAGATTTAACCATAACCCTAGGCTGATGTTGAAGCATATGTAACTCTTTCATCCATTTGTTTAGATTTGGTGGGGATGTTCTGTAGGTTCATAGAATTAGCTTAGATGGCAAAAGGGGTACAAAGAAAGAGTTAAAGATCCTGTATCTGAATGTACAGAACATTCACAACAAAACATGGTTTACTTATTAGCACAGATAGAAATAACTATATGACCTGATAGCCATTACAGGGACATGGTTGCAAAGTGACTAAGGCTAGGACTTGAATGTTGAAAAGAGTTGATGCTAGGGAATGATTGTGGGGTAGCTCTGTTAATTAAGGACATCATTAGTACAATAGTGAAAGATAACCATAACTTGAAAGAGCGAAATATTGAATCAGTTTGAGTAGAGATGAACAAAAGGAAAGGTAAGAGGTCAAATGTGGGAATAGATTATAGGTCCCTAACAGTAATTACAATGTACAAAATAAATGAGATTTTGAAGAAAGATGTTATCAATAATCTTTGGCCACCATCCCTGGGTACGACCTCTCCTCCTGACAGGACAGATCCACTAGAAATAGCAGCACAATGATTTACAGTCAGGAGGGAGCTACCCTGGGAGTTGTCAATGTTGATTCTGGCCTCCATAAAGTCTCATGGCATTGGGTCCATCATGTTCTCTGCATGTTGAATACCATATGGAGGATGTACTAAGGGTGACAGTGGTGCAGAATGTATTCTCAGTTGGGACTTTATTGTCCATCTCTAAGAGTAGACTGGCAGCACCACTTGAATTCTCAAGGGGTTAGCTACTAACCTAATCTGCAGCAAGTCATGAGAGAACCAATAAAAGAAAAAAAGCTTCTTAATCTCATCAGTTTGCTGTTGCAGATGCATTTGTCCATGACTGCAGTAGTACACAGTCATTGTGAAAAGCAAACCCTATCTTCATATTAAAGTTATCCTTCTTCCTGCTGTGTGGCAGTATTACTGTGCTGAATGCTATACAAACTCAAGATAGGGTATCCATCGAGGTGCTGTGGGCCATCAGTCTCAGCAGAATTATATTCATTCTCCTCATTCTACTCATATACTCATTCTACTGTTACCATCAAGCCAGAGAATCAACTCTGGCTCAACAAAGTGTGCAGGCAAGCAACAAGACCAATACCAGGCATGCCTCAAAATAAAATGTCAATTTGGTGTTTGTGTTCTGGCAGAGAGTGTGTCCACTTTAGTATCTGATGGTTTAAAACCTCTCACCTTTTTTCAAAATACAGTGTATTTGTTTTATTAGTATTAATTATACTTTCTGTTACTGTTGTGGTTCTGTTCGTCGAGCTGGGAGTTTGTGTTGCAAACGTTTCGGCCCATTTCTAGGTGACATCCTCAGTGCTTGGGAGCACCCGAGCTACAAATCTTCTCCCAAGCTTTGAACTTTTTGTTACTGTGACTGAGCTCAGCCTGAGTATTGCACATGGCAGCATGCGGTAAACTACAGTATTCCTACCGAGCCGATCATTGTTGGCTCTCACTCAATTTGAGGATGATGTCTGTTCAGGGCTGTGCACAGGCTGAACAGTCTGAGCTTGAAATGTATCATTGGGCTCAAAAGGACTCAGTACTTTAGAGCAGGAATTGGCCATGTGGTCCTTCAGGACTGCTTCCTCTTTATCTCTGCTGCCTTTTTGCCTCATCATTAAGATGTTTAGACTTGCCCACAAAACATGATTCACAGAATTCTTCAAACTGGCATCTTCACAAAGCTAGAAAATTTAGCAAAATATATTTGAGGCAATGCACAAATAGGAGCACTCTAGCTTGAGAGAATGTGAAAGTTAGTATATAAATGTAAATTCTTTCTTTTGTCATTATACCTTGGATTTAAGTGCTTAAGCGTTCAGTGATAGAGGATGAGTATGAACTGTTATCATTTCCTTTCACTTTCCAACAGGCACAGCAGTTGGAGTGGGTAAAGAGCTGGTACCCAGGTTTATACACACAAATCCAGGAGTTCGCTGAGAAGGGGCAGTTTGTCATAGTGGGAGGTACCTGGGTGGAAATGGTAAAGTATCAGATCTTTTGATTTGAAAAACACTGCATGCCCCTGCCTAGCCACATGACACTAAATGTCACATTGCCTCCAGTGGTACTCCCAAATCAGAAGCACAGAGGTTATTTTTCCTATTCCCAGGTTTGACAGCATAGATAGGCTGACAGTCCATGTACATTATTGAGAGAAGGCTTTTTCATTTCAATAGACCATAATGACAGAGTAAGGGATTGCCTATCGAAACAGAGATATGGGGGAAATTTATTCTGTCAGAGGGTGGTTATTCTGTGGCCTTCCTTACCATGAAGAGCTGTAGAGATGTTAAGAATATTTAGGGCTGAGATCGACAAACTTTTAATCAGTAAGCAAGCCAAGGGTTCTGGGGAAAAGTGGAGATGATCATCAAATCGATTATGATCCCATTGAATGGCAGAGCAGACCTGATGGGCTGATTGGCCTATTTCAGTCTGCTCCTACATTTTGTGGTCTTGTGTCTCAGTGAGGCCTGCTACGAATTCATATGTTTAAGTGCATTTCTTTGGGTGAGATGCAAAGACAAGCACTGCGTTAAAAAGCAGAGGTTTACCCCCCCCGCCACCCCAAGAATTAAAACTGAAACACTCAAAGAGGAGTACCTCACCCTATAATGTCTGAAAAGTGGTATAACCCGCTTTTAAATAAAATACATCCCTGACACTCATTCCAAAATCAACAAGTAACAATTTATTTATCTAAATCTAACGATGAACAAATTAACTAAACTATTAACAAACTGAATAAATCCTTTCTACCTGCTAACTGTTCCCAAATAAAACAAGATTCTAATGGTATACTGTTCCAATAAATATAACTTCCACTCATAGACAGAAAAAACATAATTTAGTCTCTTGAAATTACAGCCAGGTTATATGTCTTCCAAAATGTTTGGTACCTTCTCCCATTGATCCTTCTGTCGGGGATGCTTCCTCCAATTCTTCTGTCAGAAATACCTTCTTTATTTACATGGCACTTTCTCTTATACATCGATGACTGAGAGAGCCAATTTCTCTCTGGAGAGCTGAGGGTAGTTAGCCCTTGGGTCTTGGCCAACTGCCCCCATCTTTTATACCCTTGATGACATATCAATATTTCTGACAAAAGGATTAGTCCTATATTGTCAAAACCATCAGATTTAATTTTAATAAGTTTTTGGTATTCAAGTGCCTGGTTCAAATTGATTGGCTAAATTCAAAAACTACTGCTGGCCTGCTGATACAAATGTTTAAGTTCAGGCTGTCTGTGTCCTTACATGTTAAATCTCTAAGCAAAGAAGCAATACCATCTTTTAAAAGGGCCACGCCACACTTACCCTATTTTACAGTTTTATAAACACAAAATTCTAATTCTTCCAATCTGCAATTACTCTACCCAAGTTTTCAACAACTGAGTCCTGCCAATGACCTGATTAACATTTCTACCAGAATCAAACCACTGAAACCAAGTTAACTGATTACTAATTTTGAGAGTTATGGAATCTTGCTATGTACAAAATAGCCTTCAGAGTAATGTGGGGAACACTTTGGAAATGTGGCAATTTGTAATATGTTATTGCAACTTTTTCTTTAGTCTTTCATAATCCATGAGATACATAACATCAGAAACTGAAGTATTCCATGTCTAAATTCATTAAGAATTGGTTCAGTATCCAAGTTTGAGCTGACAAGTATCTAGAAACATTTGTGCCACACTTGTGCTCGGCAGTGATCCAATAAAAGAAAATGTAATCATTGCCCCAAGATATTCCATCACTAAGTTCCCCCTCCATCAACATCCTGGGGGTTACCATTGACGAGAAACAGAACTAGTCCAATCATTTTATTTCTGTTTCTCCAAGAGCAAATCAGAAGCTTGGAATACTGTAGCATGTCACTTATTTGCTGACTCCCCAACCTGTGTCCACTATCTGCAAGGCACAGGTCAGACTTGTGACACAGTGTTCCCACTTCCCTGGATGAATGAAGGTCCAACAACTCTCAAGAAGCTTGACACCATCTAGGACAAAGCAAGCTGCATAATTGGGACTGCATGCAAGAACATTCATTCCCACCACCACCAGTGCTCAGTAGCAGCATTGTGTGCCCATGTCAAAGATGCACTGCTGAAATTCTCCTGAGACAGCACCTTTCAAACCCATTACCGCTGCCATCTAGAAAAGCAAGTTCCTCTCCGAGCCACTCACCATCCTGACTTGGAAATATATCGCCATTCCTTCAGTGTCAGTAAGTTCAAAAATCATGGAACTCCCTTCCTAATGGCATTGTGGTGTCCCTACACCAAATGGACTGCAGTCAAACGCAGCTTAACATAGTCTTCTCAAGAGCAACTAGAACGGGCAGTAATCTATGCACCAACTAGTGAGCCCACATCCCATGAATGAATATTAAAGGACAGTACAGTTTTTTCAATTCACTTGCACATCACCACTTCACAGCAATTAAATGGAGGATTCATCATAGATTTGCCAAAAGCTACAACAGATTGTCGTTTTATTTTGCCTTGGTATTAGCAAATAGGTTTACAACAAATCCATTCCTTCTATTTCTCATCTCCAAAAGAGAAAGCTCTTTATTAAACATTACCTCAGAATTTGATTCAGTTTATTTATATTTATTTTTCCACCCTAAATTTTCTGTCGTTAATGTGGGTAATTATACTACGTGGATCCATTGCTTTTCCAATATCTCCTTTTCCAAAGCACTCCCTGTGGATCTTACGCTAGCAAATGAAGTAAAAAGGAGAGACATAAGACGAAACTGTTGACCAGTAAACATGAGAAACACTAAATTCTAGTACTATATTAGGGATGTGATAACAAGGCACTTAGAAAAATCATCACATGATTAAGCAGATTTGACACAGATTAGTGAAGGGAGACCAGGTTTGACAAAACTGCTAGTTTTTGAACTTGTGTCTAGTCAGTTGGATACAGAGTGATTACACTTTCAAAAAGCACTTGATAAGGTGTCATATAGGAGATGTTTTGCACAAAAGTAAGCTTCGGTCTGGCAGGAAAAATGAGAAGAGACAATATAAAGAGAAAAATAATTCTTTCTGTCTCTCTCTCTCTCTCTCTCTCTCTGTCTGTCTGTCTCTCTCTCTCTGTCTCTCTCCCCTGTGCTCTAACCTGACCATGTGCTGCCTTTGCCTCTTCCTGTCCCTCTCTCACTTTTAAAAGTGTTGTTGTTTTGACTTTGTTTTGGAACTTTGGAGAAAAAAAATGCAGCAGCAAATAAAGCAGTAATTGCTGCTCCTGGAATTTGAGGAAATCACCTCCAATGCCTTAAATATCTCAAAAAAGGAGCAGCCTGTTACAGCCAGAAATTTTCCCTTCCTCATGCGAGGTGCTGCATTTTGGGAAAGCAAATCTTGGCAGGACTTGAACACTTACTGATAAGGTCCTAGGGAGTGTTGCTGAACAAAGAGACCTTGGAGGGCAGGTTCATAGCTCCCTGAAAGCAGATCACAGGTAGATAGGATAGTGAAGAAGACGTTTGGTATGCTTTCCTTTATTGGTCAGAGTATTGAGTACAGGAGTTGGGAGGTCATGTTGCGGCTGTACAGGATATTGGTTAGGCCACTATTGGAATATTGTGTGCAGTTCTGGTCTCCTTCCTAACAGAAGGAAGTGCTGAAACTTGAAAGGGTTCAGAAAAGATTTACAAGGATGTTGCCAAGGTTGGAGGATTTGAGCTATAGGGAGAGGTTGAATAGGTTGGGGCTGTTTTCCCTGGAGTATTGGAGGCTGAGGGGTAACCTTATAGAGGTTTATAAAATCATGAAGGGCATGGATAGGATAAATAGACAAAGTCTCTTCCCTAGGGTGGGGGAGTCCAGAATGAGAGGGCATAGGTTTAAGGTGCGAGGGGAAAGATATAAAAGAGATCTAAGGGGCAACATTTTCATGCAGAGGGTGGTACGTGTATGGAGTGAGCTGTATGTGATTATAAAAGAGACCTAAGGGTTAAGTGTATGAAATGAGCTGCCAGAAGAAGTGGTGGAGGCTGGTACAATTGCAACACTTAAGAGGCATTTGGATGGGTATATGAATAGGAAGGGTTTGGAGGATATGGGCCAGGTGCTGGCAGGTGGGACTAGATTGGGTTGGGATATCTGGTTGGCATAGACTGGTTGGACTAAAGGGTCTGTTTCCATGCTGTACATCTCTATGACTCTACAATTGTAAATTGAGGCCCCAGAAATGATTTTTGTGATACTCCACGAGATAGATTTTGCCGAACAATGTGATTCATTTATGACTATTCCTGATTTCCTATTGGCTAACTATCGTTTATCCAATATGTACCCTACACACACACACACATGCACACTTTCTCTCTGACCTTCCACATTCTGCAATAATCTCTGATGTGGTACCTTGTAAATGGCCTTCTGAAACATGCAGTTACTGATTCCAGTTTGATACAAGCGAAAATTACAACTTCGAAGGAGTTCAATCCATTGGTTACACGTGATTTCCCTTTCACAAAACAGTGTTGTTATCCCTACCATCACAAGAACCAATCTTCAGCCAATTTGATTTACTTTACGTAATATCACAATAAGGCTGAAAAATAGTGAGTGCGCACTGGATACAGCAAAGACTATGGACCCCCAAAAGTATCCCAGCTGCAGTACTGAAGACTTGTGCTTTCGAATTAACTTCACTGTTATCCAATAAAACTACAGCACTAGCATATGTCTGACCGTGTGAAAAATGATCCAGGTTTGTCCTGATTACAAGGCAGTGGAAGAGGGAGACCCAGAACTTGAATCAAAAGTGGCATTGGTGTAGAAAGAATCTGATTGGCCATTTGTGAAATGTGCTGCTGTGGCAGAAATGAGTCTTTGCTGATTTTATTGGGGCTGATTACCCTCTTCCTTTTGATACTGACCCTCAAGTAAGCAAGTACTGTCGGCTTCGAGAAATGGGATGTGGGTCATGGTGTTAGTCCCTGTCAATGCCTGGGCTCCATACATTTTGGCTACCTGGGCCAGTTGACAAAAACCTTGCCCTGCCAGAACTGTATGAGAGTCTGTGCAACTGACACTCCACATTAAAACAAAAAATGCATAAGCATCTTCCACCCCATCAACAAGTTTGGGAACATCAGGCCCCTCATGGACAGCCCCAGCAGCAACCGAACGTCACATTGCCATCCTCACTCGGGAACTCTCACAATATGATATTGCCATCACTGCTCTGAAAGAGTCATGGTGTATAGGAGAAGGTCAGCTCAAAGCACAAGCTGAATACAGCTGCTGGATGGGTAAACCCGAGGTAGACCACGGACTCCACGAGCGTGGTCGCACCATCAAGAACAAACTTGGCTGAGCCCTCCTCATGGGACAACCCAATGCCCCATGGCCTGTTGGCTCACCTTAACACAGGAGCAGTACACCAGAGTCATCAGAGCATACACCTCGAGCGTGGAAGCAATGGATGAGGCCAAGAAGAACTTTTCTGCAGCCCTGAGCGCTTGTTATCTGTGTCCCAAAGGGAGACAAGCTAATTCTTCTTGGTGATTTCAATGCCAGCCTTGAGAGGGACACAACCCTCTGGAAAGGCTTGATTGGCAGGGAAGGCAAACTTCAATGCGCTGTCCTCCTGACATGGTGCCTAGAGAATGGCCTGATTAGAATGCACACCCTATTTTGTTAGCGTGATAAATACAAAACCTTATGGCAATGCTCGTTGCAGACACCTGTTTGACTGCATCATCATCCATGGAGGGTCAATGTTTCGAACATAAACTCTTCATCAGGAATGGTGAGGAAGGGGGGGGGGGGGTGAGAGATAAATGGGAGGGGGCTGGGCTGGGGGGAAGGTAGCTGGGAATGCGATAGGTAGATGAGGGTGGGGTAATGGTGATAGGTCAGAGAGGAGGGTGGAGTGGATAGGTG
The DNA here is from genome assembly GCF_020745735.1 of Hemiscyllium ocellatum. NCBI lineage: Eukaryota > Metazoa > Chordata > Chondrichthyes > Orectolobiformes > Hemiscylliidae > Hemiscyllium > Hemiscyllium ocellatum. Next base: position 14,095,921 of record NC_083442.1, read on the forward strand.
GGAAGGGAGATGGATAGGTAGGACAGTTCAAGAGGGTTGTGATGAGGTAGAGGGTTGGACCTAGGGTAAGGTGGAGGCAGGGGAAATGAAGAAACTGTGTGGCTGGAGGGTCCTAACGTGGAAGATGAGGCGTTCTTCCTGTAGGCATCAGGTGGCCAGAGTTTGGCAGTGGAGAAGGCCAAGGACCTGTATGTCCTTGGCGGAGAGGGATGGAGAGTTGAAGAGTTCGGCAACAGGGCGATGGAATTGATTGATCCAGAGATGTTCTCTCAAACATTCTGCAAGTTGTCATCCTGTCTCCCCCAATGTAGAGGAGACACATTGGGTGCAATGGGTGCAGTTGATGATGTGTGCAGAAGTACAGGTAAATCACTGTCAGATGTGGAAGGATCCTTTGGGGCCTCGGACGGAGGTGAGGGGGGAGGTGTGAGCGCAGGTTTTGTTCTTCTTGCAGTAGCAAGGGAAATTGCCGGGTGTGGAGGGTGGGTTGGTGGGGCCTGTGGACCCAACAAGACAGTCACGGAGAGAATGGTCTCTCTGGATAGGATTAGGGAGGGACTTATATCCCTGGTGGTAGGGTCTGTGTCTGGTGGCAGAAATGGCAGAGGATGATGCGTTATATCTGGAGGTTAGTGGAGTGGAAGCTGAGGACTGGGTGGGGGGTTCTGTCATTATTGCAATGGAGGGGTGGGGTTCAAGGGCAGAGATACGGGGAGTAGAGGAGATGCATTGGAGTGCATCGTTGACCACATTCAAGGGGAAATTGCAGTCTATGAAGAAGGAGGCCATCTGGATGCTCTGTGGTGGAATTGGTTCTCCTGGGAGCAGATGTGGTGGAGGAATTGGGAGTAAGGAATAGAGTTTTTGCAGGACGCAGTGTGGGAGGAGGTGTAGTCCAGGTAGTTGTGAAAGTTAGTGGGTTTGTAATAGATGAAGGGCTTATGCTCGAAACGTCGAATTCCCTATTCCTGAGATGCTGCCTAACCTGCTGTGCTTTAACCAGCAACACATTTTCAGCTGTGATCTCCAGCATCTGCAGACCTCATTTTTTACTCGGTTTGTAATAGATGTCCATGTTGAGTCGATCGCCAGAAATGGAGATGTCCAAAATGGCCCTGGTGAACTTGGTCAGGGTCGAAGGTGTTTGTGAAGTTGATGAACTGTTCAACCTCCTTGTGGAAGCATGAGGTGATGCCGATACAGTCATTGATGTAGTGGAGGAAAAGGTGGGGAATGGTGCTGGTGTAGCTGCGGAAGATAGACAATTCCACATACCTGACAAAGAGGCAGGCATAACTGGGGCCCATGTGGCTGCCCATGCCTATCCTTTTGGTCTGGAGGAAGTTGGAGGATTTGAAGGAGAAATTTTTAAGGGTGAGGACCAGAGCACTCGATGGAATGAGAATGTCAGTGGAAGGGTACTGGTTGAGTTTGCGGGAGAGGTAGAAGTGGAGGGCTTGGAGGCTTTTGTCATAGCGGATGGATGTGTACAGGGGACTGGATGTCCATGGTGAAGATGAAGCATTGGTGACCAGGGCGACAAAAGTCATGGAGGAGATGGAGGGCATGGGTGGTGTCCTGACTGTATGTGGGGAGATCTTGGACCAAGGGGACAGGGCGGTGTCAAGGTATGGAGAGATAAGTTCCATGGGGCAGGAGCAGACTGTGACAATGGTTTGACCGGGACAGTCAGGTTTGTGGATTTTGGGTAGAAGGTAGAACTGGGCAGCGTGGGGTTCCCGGACTATGAGGTTGGAGGCTGTGGATGGGAGGTCCCCTGAGGTAATGAAGTTGTGGATGGTCTGGGATATGATGGTTTGGTGATGGGAGGTGAGGTTTTGGTTGAGGGGACAGTAGGAGAAAGTGTCTGGAAGTTGGCACCTGGTTTCAGTGGTATAGAGGTCAAACGAGGTCAAACAACGCCAAACAACGACACCCCCCCACCCTTTGTCTGCTGGTTTGATGGTGAGGTTGGAGTGGAGGGCTGCGCATTGCGAGAGTGAGAGGTTGGAGCGGGTGAGAGGCACCTATCCACTCCACCCTCCTCTCTGACCTATCACCATCACCCTCCCACCTTCCTCTACTTATGGCATTCCCAGCTACCTTAACGCCCCCCCCCTCCCCCCAAGCCTCTCATCCCTCCCATTTATCTTTCAACTCAGTTTCATTGTGAGCCCCTAATACACATCCCACATTATGATACTTGTCACCATCTTTGGATGGCTCTCACCTGATCTGAGGTTGAAAAGACCTCCCAACTGATGGCAGTCAACAAGGCCACCATTGCACACAGAATGCTTACCAAAATACTAAAATATGGTGGGGGAGCAGTCTTGGAACACATACATGACCTCACTTCCCTCTTCTGGAAGAAGGAGACCATGGTAGGCAGATTTCTAAGGTGCCATAATTGTGACTGTCTTATTGATTGGATTTATTGTTATTGTCACACGTGCCAAAGTATTATGAAAAGTACTGCTTTGCATGCTAATTAGACAAGTCATACTTGGGTAAGTCCATCAGGGTAATAGAATATAATGCAATATAAATATTCTATTTGCAGAGAAGATACAGAGAAAGATCAACTCTAATATGAGATGTCCTTTCATAAGGTTGATAATGGCAGGGAAGAAGCTGTTCTTAAATCCAGAAATGTGCAATGAAACATGAGATGTGCTTTCCAGCTCCAACTTATCCCAAGATGGTAGTTTACAGGAAATCCCAGCTTTCTGCCCTGTCCCAAACCCTTGAAGCTCCGCTTTGCAGCTGAGATCACGGAAGGCAGCTTTTGCCAAATCTTCACAGTCTTGTTGTGTGATCTTTGCCTGCGGGTTGAGCACCTCAGCTCCCAACTCCAGGATCAACTAGGAGAAGTCAGTATTGTGGGCCATTGGGTTACGGAACAGGCCTGCTTCTGGTGTGTGTTATCAAACTTTTGTATCTTCTGTCTGATGGAAGAGGGTTGAAGGGAGTATAATTAGGGTGTCTCTAAAGAAAGGTCTCCCATTGTTGCCACAAGTAAGGTCATTGCAAAGATCCTCCTACTAGTGATGGAAGAGCTTCTACTGAAGGCACAGTGCAGATTCTGTCCATCAAGAAGCACAATGGACGTGATCTTCACAGCATGACAAGTCCAGGAAGCAGCAGCAACCTTGATACATAGCCTTTTTTGATCTTGCATAGGCCTTGGAATCTGTTAGTCGGGCAGGATTATGGAGCATTCTCCTCAAATCTGACAGCCAATAGAAACTTGTCACATTCCTCTCTCTCCTACACAGCAGCATGAAAACTGTGACACTCTGTTCAACCTGTGTCACCTCCAATCCAGAGGCAAAATCCCTCTAACCTGTGGACTGCAATACACAGACAATGCTTGCAAGTGCAAATGGGCCTTAAGCTAAACATCTGGAAGACAAACTATTCTACCAGTCTGTCTCTTGACTATTAACTACAGTGAGTCATTGGATAACATGAATCAATTCTCATACTTTAAGAGTCACCCCTCAGCAATTCAAAGAGATCATTGATGATCTATGGCCTAACTCCATACACCAGCCTTTGGCTCATATCCTTTAATACCTTTGCTTAACAAAAAATTATCCATCTTGGATTTAAAATTAGCGACTGTACCCTCTCAATTTTGGAAGAGTTCCATCCTTCTCATCATCTCTGCTGAATGGTCTGGACCTTATTCTCAAATTATGCTGCCTAGTTCTAGAATCCTCAACCAGTGGAAAATGTTTATCTTTATCTACCCTGAGTTTTCCTGTTAATTTGTTGAAGACTTTGATTAGATCACCCTTTAACTTTCTAAATTCTCAAGAAAGTTGACCTAATTTGTGTAATCTGACCTCAGAACTTACCCCTGAAGTCCAGGTATCATTTTTATTTCTCTATTTTCTAAGATCTTGTCACTGAAAAAGCTGTCAATGTGTTGCTGGAAAAGCGCAGCAGGTCAGGCAGCATCCAAGAAGCAGGAGATTCGACGTTTCGGGCATAAGCCCTTCTTCAGGAAAAAGCTGTATCTAGGACGTTTGTATCTAAGGTAGCAATGTAAGTGGTGACTTATGAACTTTTTACTGCACTCATTTGAGTACATGTGATAATAAAGCTAATTCAGTTCAATTCATTGAACTCCCTCCTAGGCCAACATATCCTTCCTAAGGTATCTTGCTAAGGCGCAGGTCTGCTCACAGTGTTCCAAGTGGAGTCTAACAGGGTTTTGTATAACTGCAGCATAACTTATGCATCCTTGTATTCCAGTCCTCTAGTGCATCTGAATCTAAGCCTCTGGACAACCACTGTATTTCACTTGATATCATGTAGAAAGTCTCTTGATTTATCATTTTTTGGTCCAAAATAGATATATTGAAATCTACCTGCTACAGTTATTTCCCATTCACTTAGTCTCACCGTATCCCTATGTAGTTTTATGCTCTCATTTACAATAGCGCCTACCTTTGTGGCATCAGCAAATTTGGATATAAGACTCATCATGCATTATCCAAATTGACAATAATTTGAGTAATTAATGCCTTAACACCGATCCTTATGGGACACCATGGGTCACATTTTGCCAATTTGAGCAACTACCCATTGTCTCTATTTCCTGTCACTTGCCACTCAACCAACTTTCCGGCCATGTTTGTAATTCGTCCTTGGTTCTGTAGGCTTGTACCTTAGTTAACAAGCCCTTGTGTGGAACTTTGCTTCTGGATGTCCATATAAACAACATCCATTGATATTGCCCTGTCCACTACCTTAGTCGCGTCTTAAAAGATTCAGTGGGATGTATCCAACATAACCTGTCTGTCATGCTGCCTCTCCTGATTAACTGGAAATTTTCCAGGTGTCAGTTACTCCATCCTTGATTATAGACTCAAACAATTTCCCTACCACAAATGTTAGGCTAACTGGCCTGTAGTTCTCTAGTTTTCCTCTTTATTTTTCCCTTGTTAAAATGTGAAGTGACATAGATACTTTTCCATACCAGAGGAATAACTCTTGCATTAAGGGAACTCTGAAATTGTCTGAATAATAACACTGAGAGCAACTTGACTCAGACATAGCAACAGCTTCATCACTAAAGATTTGAGGTTGGACCGACAGCAAGTCAAAGTAGGGAAGACAACAAACATTCTGTTAAACCACTATAGGTAATAGATAATATGTTTGGAGGTGGAGTTCCTCTGGTTGTGTTTTTTGTACAATACCAAGAGGTCTAGCAGCTGGCAGTTACTAACACTATTTGTCCTAGATCCTTTCAATTGTGTTTCTAGGCCCTTGTAAGCCAAAATGTATGCCCCTGTAGTGGGTGGGAACATCCAACTGAGCCAAATATAGGTAGTTTCAGTTTAGGCAGAGAGGGTTTGTGAAAGGGAGGTAGGAATTTGCTTCATATATTCACATAGTACATTCACCAGTTTCATTATTGATGCGGCAAGAAAATAAATTATTTGTGGATTCTAGATTAGCAGAATTTTTTTCAAAGCCATTTGCCTAAAATAAGGAACTGAAATAAAAGCAACAACATTTTCATTTATGGATAGATACTTGTTTATTACACTGTCTTAAGTCTTTTGTGCTTACATCAATATCTACAATGACGGTCAACATCTAGTCCAATGTACCAGCTCTGCCTTTGGATGTCTGAAGGACAAAGTGCTTGATGACAAAGATCAAACCTGGTGTCAAGCTCCTGGAATACCAGTCTGTGTATTACCTGTCCTCCTTCCATCAGGCCACATTGTCTGCATGCCTGACTTCCAAAGCAAGCTCTCAGTTCTTAGCTTTCTCATGAGAAGGAGAAGGTAATATTTAAGGGACGTCTTCAAGGCCTTCCTGAAAAAATGCAATATCACTGCCTACTGTCGCCCAAGACTGACTAAACTGGAGAAGCATTCGCAAAGGTGGCAAACAATTCGAATGTCTCCACAATGCCCTGGTGGAGGTTAAGCATAAAGAGCAGAAGGAGTAAATGAAAACCGTATGGATCCTGCAGTGAACTGTTTGGTTACCTCAACACCAACAACTCCAAAGTGGAAGAAAGCCATCCTCAATCACAAGGACCTGCCTGAGATGAAGAGGAGATTTGACTGACTGTGGCATCAAGGAGTTCTAATAAAATTGGAGTCGAAGAAAATCAGTGGTGAAAAAGTGTTCATTGTGTGATACCATACCTAGCTGAAAAGATTGTTGGAGGCCAATCATCTCTGTTTTGAGATATTGCCTCAGGAATCCCTCAGGATAGATATTTTCTAATTGACCTGTTCAGAAATGATATTACAGACTTTTGAGCAGGTGGGACTTCAACCTGAGTCTCCTGACCCAGAGCTGGGGACACCACCACTATCCCATAAGAACTTTGTTCGTCAGGGTAATGTCCTAGGATCAACTATCTTCATCTGCCTCATCAATGATCTTTTCCTCATTACAAAGTCAGAAGGGGGCTGTTAACTAATAAATGCACAGAATCTGGTTCCATTTGTGACTGCTCAGATGTTGAAACATTCTGTGCTTGCATAAAGCAAGAGCTCAGCAGCATTTGGGCTTTGATAAGTGGCAAGTGACATATGTGCCACACATATACCAATCATTAATCACCTTGAAGAAAGAATCTAACCACCTGCTATTCATGTTATCATTGCTGACACTCCTACCTAACAACCCGAAGATTAATGTTGATCAGCACTAAAGTGTGCCAATGAAGTAACTGAAGAAGTAAAAAGCAAATACTGCAGATGCTGAAAATCTCCAGTAAGATTGGAAAGTGCTGGACAAATTCAGCCAATTTGGCAACCTCAGTGGAGAGAGAAAAATAGAATTGGCGTTCTGAGTCTAATATGATTCATTTCAGAAGAAGAGTCCTATTGGACTTGAAATGTTAACTTTCTTTCCTTCCACAGATGCTGCCAGACTTGCTGAGTTTCTCCAGCATTTTCTACTTTTATTTCAGGTAAATGCAGTCTTTACAAGACCAGGTCAGAGGCTAGAATGTTTAAATGACCCCCTCTTTGTGGCAAAGTGACTCAGTAGTTAGCACTGCTGCCTCAGCACCAGGGACCCGGGTTCAATTCCACCCTTGGGTTATTGTCTGCGTGGAGTTTGCACGTTCTCCCTGTGTCTGCATAGGTTTCTTCCAGGTGCTCTGGTTTCCTCCCACAGTCCAAAGATGTGCAGGTTAGGTGAGTTGCCCATTCTAAATTGCCCATAGATTCAGAGATGTGTAGGTTAGGTGCATTAGATTAGGTGAAATGTAGAGCAATAGGGTAGGGGAATGGGTCTGGGTGGGTTACTCTTCGGAGGGTTGGTGTGGACTTGTTGCGCCACATGACCTGTTTCCACACTTTAGGGATTCTGTGAACACACTCAAATCCTGGCTACTATCTTCAAAGCAGAAGTGTAGAATATTTTCTAGGCTGAGTGGCACTCCAACAAGATTGAATAAACTAGACATGGACAAAGGCACCTGCTTTATTGTCACTCGTACCATCACCTTGAAACACTCAGTCCCTCCAGCATTGACACATTGATTTACAAGATGTACTGCAACCGCTTATCAAGGCAGTTTTGATAGCACCTTCTAAACAGCAACCTCTACCATTTGGGAGAGCAAATGCAGAAAATTAACAGGAGCACCATCTGCTTTAAATTCCCCTCCAATGCACCACCTCTTGACTTGAAATTATATCGGCGTTTCTTTACAGTTGCTGAAGTAAAATCGTGGAACTCGATCACTAAGTGTACTCTGGCTGTACCACAAGTTGCAGTGGTTCAAGAAGGTGGCTCAGCACCACCTTCTCAAGGGCTGTTAGGGGCAGGCAATAAATGATGGCCTTGGCAATGACCCCTTCATTCCTTGAATTAAAAAAGAATAGCACCTCCCCTTATTAGAATGAACATGTCTACATGTGAGGACGATGTAGAATCAACATTTCGCCTCTTTGGCCTGCTGTAGCATTTAATAAGATTGTGGCTGATGGAGACTATGATAGAGTGTTGTTTTGTATGGCTGGAAACCTTAGGTGCTAACGTGAATTCTGTCACTTAGCTGCAGACTGTTAGACCATGAGAGATAGGAGCAGAAATTAGGCCATTCAGCCCTTTGAATCTGCTCTGCCATTTAATCATGGCTGATAGGTTTCTCAACCCCATTCTCTGGCTTTCTTCCAGTTACCCTTGATCCCCTTGACAATCAAGAACCTATTTATCTCCATCTTAAATATACTCAGTGACCAGGCCTCCACAGCCTTTTGTGGTAATGAATTTCACAGACTCACCACTCTCTGGCAGAAGACGTTTCTCCTTATTTTCATTCTAAAAGGTCTTTCATTTACTCTAAGGCTGTGCCCTCAGGTCCTAATCTCTCCTACCAATGGAAACATCTTCCCAATATCTACTCTGTCCAAGCTATTCAATATTCTGTAAGTTACAATTAGGTCCCCCCCTTCATCCTTCTAAACCCCATCGAAAATAAACCCAGAGTCCTCAAATGTTCCTCATATGTTAATCTTTTCATTCCTGGGACCGTTCTTGTGAATTTCCTCAGAACACGTTCCAGGGCCAGTGGTGCTGGAAGAGCACAGCAGTTCAGGCAGCATCCAAAATGCAGCGAGCTGAACTGCTGTGCTCTTCCAGCACCACTGGTCCAGAATCTGGTTTCCAGCATCTGCAGTCATTGTTTTTACTACATTCCAGGGCCAGTACATTCTTGTGATATGAGGCCCAAAAATCTGCACAATATTCCAAATGTGGTCTGACCAGAGCCTTATAGAGCCTCAGAAGTACATTCCTGCTTTTATATTCAAATCCTTTCAAAATAAATGCCAACATTGCATATACCTTCCTAACTACTGACTCAACTTACATGTTTACCTTGAGAATCCTGGACTAGAACTCCAAATCTCTTTGCATTTCAGGCTTCTGAATTTTTTTCCCATTTAGAAAATAGTCCCTACCTCTATTGTTCCTACCAAAGTGCATGACCACGCAATTTCCCATGTTGTACTCTATCTGCCCATTCTCCTAACCTGTTCAAATCCTTCTGCAGCCCTCTTCGCCTCCACAGTGCTACCTGTGCCTCTACCTATCTTTGTATCATCTGCAAACTTAGCCAGAATGCCCACAATTACCTTCATCTAGATTGTTAATTTATAAAGTGATAAGTTGTGGTCCCAACATTGAGCCCTGTGGAACACCACTTGTCACTGGCTGCAATCCTGAGAAGGATCCTTTTATCCCCACTCTCTGCTTTCTGCCAACAGCCAAGCTTCTATCCATGCTAGTATCTTCCCTCTAAAACCATGGGCCCTTATCTTACTGAGTAGCTTCCTGTGCAGCGCCCTGTGAAAGACCTTCTTGAAGTCCAGATAGTTAACATCTATTGGCTCTCCTTGGTCTAACATGCTCATTATTTCCTCAAAGAATTCTAGTAGATTTGTCAGGCGTGACCTACCCCTGATGAAACCATGCTGACTTTGCTCTGTTCCCAGTTCCACGTATTTAGAAATCTCATCCTTCACAATGGACCTCCAGATCTGCATACATCCCAATATTTTGGAACTGTAGCAGCAACTTGAATTCATAGAAGACCTCCAATGTAGCAAAATGTCCTGAGGTGCTTCACAAGACTGGAATAGGATAACCATTGACATGAAGTCATGCAAAAAGATAGAGGGACAGGTTATTAAGAGGAATATTGAATGGCCTGGGACAGAGTGGATCTTGAGGCCTGAATTACAGCAGGACAAAGAGCGAGAGCGAGCCAGAGAGGTTGAGGAAGGGAATTCCAGAGTTTAGAGCCTTCAGCAGCTGAATGCTTGGTTACCAATGGAGTGTTGAAAGTCAGGTTTGTACAAGTGGTTAGAATTGGAGGAGTACGGAGATTTCACAGGGTTGAGAGATTGGGGTCATTGTGAAGATGGGAAGAAGTGAGGCTAGCCAGAGCAACACTGGAATAGTCATGTCTGGCAGTAACAAAGGCTTGGATGAACAATTTAGCAGCTAAAGTGTGAGAAGCCGAGAGAATGTGATTGGTGTGTAACTGATCATCTTCGATGACAGAATGGATTGGCGATCAGAATATTAGGTTCAAATGGAGCCTACTACCTACATTTCGATCACCAGTTCAGCATTAGTCCCCAAATTTCTACAGCCATAAAGAAATGAACAGGTATATTTGCTGAACAAGTGTTTAATCTATGTGACTGTTCCTATTTTGTTGGTGTTGGTTGTATTTCTGCTTTATTTGGATTATGAATTCAGCCAGTAGGGTGCACTCATGTACAGGTTTTGCAGGATGGAAATCTCCCTTCTGGTGAATCCATGGTGCGACAATTCCTCCAGGGTCAAAGGTTCTTCCAGCAAGAGTTTGGGAAGCAATGCTGTGAGGTGAGTGTTTTGGAATAGCAATAAGGCCTTTATTAGAAAGTGATTCCTGCATAGTTACAGAATAAAGTGAATCATCAAAGGGATTTTCTATGTAAAATGGTTTAACACTGTTAATATTGTAACTGTTCATTTTATCCTGCGTACAAATTGCATAATGTAAGATTCATTTCAGTAAGGACCACATAGCCCTTTTAAATGAAATTCCAGGGGTCTCTCTTAACTAGCTGCGCCAACTTACTTATCCAAACACTTGTGGTTTGAATGGTAACTCATTTATTTGTATAGCCACTCCATGCCCTAATCTGTGAGTAATTCTTTCCTCCCACGTGATTTCTAAAACCACTCTCTCAGATCGGACATAAGATGACATTGCAATGTTTTAAGATACTAAGTACAATTGTAAAATCGTCCTGACAACCAAATTGAAATTTGTGTTTGCTGATCTCTGAGTAATCAGGCAAATTCTACTTTCATCATAAAAAGCCATAATTTTGTTGTGTTTTGTAGTAAAATCAAGTCTTCTCTAAGAATTGGAGGAGATTTTCTGAGGAAGCAGCTTACTGGGCAACAAGCTCCTCATGTTTACAATGGGAGCTTTTGTTTACATGCTTAATATCAACTAACATGGTTCTGTTTTTCTCTGCTGCACAATAGTTGTCATTTGTTCCTCAGTGATTCTTCTGTTATGATTGGCACCTTTAGCCGTTTTTCTTGAACTACTTGTCCTGCATGTATTTTTACAGTGTGTGAGGGTATTTATACTTCTGCCAACGTGTTTTACTGAGTTACCATGTACTCTAAATTAACACATGGAATAACGTAAGTGCAAAATGTCTTCATTATCATTCCAGTACCTTTTTCATTCTTACTTTAATAAAGCATTTTGTTACCATTGTCAGCATGCATTTCTTCCCTTACCACCTAAGGCAGCAGTCTCTATTTTGGTAACTGTGATAATTTAGGTTATCATATTTTAAGCATTAATTTAAGCAATAGGGCTCATTAATTGGCAATCAAACAAGGCAAATTTTTTGAACAATTGTGTCTGAATGTGTGAAATGATGCAGCCACATAGATTTATAAAATTAAGGTTGGAGATTTAGCGTACCAAGCTATGTCTTATTCGGTCTTTAATTTTGGAGTGAGCTAATGACTGTTGTACTTATCTAGGACTACACCGATGCAATTACTTTATCTGTGTAAAGTTCTTTTTTTTTGAGTAATTATATAGAGTTTACAGAGTAGTAAATGGAGCAGATTTTGCATCTTTTAGTGATAAACTAAATGTATATATTAAGTTTTTGTCACTTTAAACCTTAGCTTTTCAAGGGCCTTTGACAGTTCAGGCAGTGGTTAGATTTTACAGAAATCACTTCTGTCCGATGGCATCTGCTGTAATGTTTCTGCCCCAGACATCAAGCACATGACTGCCCCTGTGGAATAAGCCATTTTTGGGACAGAGTACTGGAATATTCCAGCGTGTACAGTGGGATTCTCATGCCAGGATAATTCTTGTTGGCCCTGTGACCCTGTGGTAGCCTGCCCACGTGGCTGTAAATCTCTTGATTCCCATGTGATTCTGTTTAATTGTTGCCTCTGAGAATGCTCCATCCTCAAAATGCATAAAACTTCAACTCATAAAAAGGCCATTGGCACTTGGCCTCCTGCTGACATGTACGCAGCTCCTTCTATTGAATATCATTGGGTAACAAACACACGAGCTGTTTGGTTCTGGTATTTTTGGACATGGCCTAGTTTAGTGCCACCCTTACACCTACACAAGTTGGGGTCCTCATAGCTGAATATCAGCACCAATTGCACTCTGGGCTTTTTGGAGGGCTGAAGAATGTTACCAGGAATAAAACACACATCATTTCTCTCTCTCATTATCTTTTTAAATAGTTCTGGTTGCCAGATACATTTGGATACTCTGCTCAGCTGCCACAGATTATGCAGGGATGTGGTATTACGCGTTTTCTCACTCAAAAGCTCAGCTGGAACCTGGTGAATCAATTCCCGGTAAGTTGCTCAGTTCTGGTGGTGTGCACAGCAGAAGGCCCAAGTTTCTGATCACAATTTTTCAAAATGCGTATTAAAAGTACTTGAAAGTGGTCAGGGATTGTCAACGATAGAAGTATAACAGAGGCTGGTGGTACAGTCAGTACAATGACTTACTCTTTGTTGCAAACATTCAGATATTCTTATCAACTGACTGTCTTGCAATTTAGACCTGAGTGGAAATTGTCTACTACTTTGCAAGTGTCAATAGTTTTAAGATGATGGCTGTTGTGCTTATTAGACTTGTTCAGGTTACCATGGTTAGATAGTTTTCAGCTCCCTGGATGAAATACAAGGAGGATAGCTTGGATAATCCAAGCACCTCACATTATTTAAATGGCATTTAGTTACTTTTCACTGATAGGAAGGTAGCATTGGGCAACAGAAACATTAAAGGACATCAAAAGCCAGATTCATGATCTACTTTTCCTTAAATCCAGTCTCTTGAACCTGAACAAGGTCACCAACCCCATGGATTCTGGAAAATCCTAATTCTATTAGCGAGCCAATAATGTCTATGCTGTCTCAGCCATGGATGGATGCTGGCCACTTACTCAAAGACAATTTGTTTAGTGAGCTGGTCATTAGGTCATGACCTGCTGGATGTTCATGCCTCATTACAAGGAAAGTATGAAAGTACCAGACATCACGCATATTAGAAGACAATTGCTGATGACCATGACTTCTGTAAGCAGACTATTTGGAGGGACATAAGAAGCAGCAAACAGAAATGTCAAATTGAACACAGCAGGATGGGGACCCAGAGCAAACGGAGTCTAACAGATTTTGAACTTTCTCTAACTGCCATCATCTTCTGCAGCAAATCTGGCAGAGACTACCAGTCCAGAGGGGGTTTCTAACCAATACCAGGCACGAACCATCATTTCTAGATTTGGAAGGTTGCTGAAATGAGCACCAGAATAAAATCCTTATAGCACTAGCATGATACTTGTTTTCCTCAAAAATAGCTTTTTGAGTGCAGAAATTGCTGAAGAAACTCAATAGGCATGGCGCCATTTATGGGAAAAGGGCAGAATTAACGTTGAGTTATAATGTCGAGTCATTGGATTCAAAAGGTTAACTCTGCCTTGCTCCTACAGATGCTGCCAAACCTGCTGAGTTTCTCCAGCAATTTAAATTGTTTTGTTTCAGACCTCCAGCTTCTGCAGTTCTTTGTTTTAGTTTTGAGTGTGACTGGCTCCGTGTCACTTGTGTCTATACTTTGTAAGTTTTCATGCAGAAAACTCACCAGAAATGAGTTGAAACTATCTCCGTTTAAATTCTTGTATGCTGATAGAGATCTGAATTGAACTTCATATCAGCTGAACATTGGATGCAAGTACCTAATTAACCAGCATAATGTGGTAGTATTTGGAAGCTTATCCTGCTGATTTACATTCTGATTCCATTTAGTGCTAGATAAATATGATGGTTATCTGACTGCATTGGTAGATATTTATGCCTGAAATGCAGTACAGGTTCAAATTTAACAAAACATGTTTGACCACTCAAATGAAACATTAACCTGTCCATTTCTTGAATAGATGCTCCCTGACTGATTTGAGTTTTCCAGAATCTCTTATCTTTTAGACTCCCGATTTTACAGCATCAACAAAGTTTTTTGCTTTTTACTTAATGTAGTGTGAGACTTTCACCAACCATACTCCCCTGCAACAACTGGTTCCTGGCAGTTCCACTCTCCTTCACATCAGGTTGGTCCTTGTCTGAATTTACATGGTTAAAAATCACACAACACCAGGTTATAGTCCAACAGGTTTATTTGGAAGCACCAGCTTTCGGAGTGCTGCTCCTTCATCGGGTGATTGTGAAGTCTTGTGCTCCAAGCTAGTGCTTCTAAATAAACCTGTTGGATTATAAGCTGGTGTTGTGTGATTTTTAACTTTTTCCATCCTCGTCCAACACCAGCTTTACCACTTCACGAAATTACACGATCAGTTTAATGCTGGTGTGAAACTGAAACTGTTTTGTACCAGTATTAAAGTTGTCTGCTATACACGCTCTTTCTTAGAGTTTGATTCAAGTACAAAATATAAAAGGCGTCATCTAGGGATTTCTTCACCAAATTCTTATCTCTTCTTTGACCATCTTTGAAGGCTTTGTCTCTGTATTTGCCATTGGTGCTATGCATGCTCAATATTTACTTCACTCAAGTAATCATTCCTTTATTGTGAGGCAGTTGCTGAGCATCTGCAGTTTTTTTCAGTTGGAGGCATTGCATAAAACTGAATTTTGTCTGTATTACTGTCCCCAATGTGTTTTAAGCATGGTGATTACTATCAGAAAATGGTCAATTTAATCTCCTAGCGTAGGATAATGAGATCAGTTATATTTAATAGAACATGAAATTAGGAGATCTGGTCACATAAACTTTGCATATATTCTTTTATATGTTTACATGGTTTGATGGGTTAAAATGGGGAAACTGTTCCCACAGGTGGAAGAGTCCACTACAAAAAGTACATAACCTTAAAATTAATGGTAAGTCATTTGAATGTGAAATTGAGAATCATTTCTTCAACATAATGGGTAATGGAAATCTGGAACTTGCTCTCGCGAAAAGCCTCCAATGGTGGGGGTCTCTTGGAGGTTTCACAGTTAAGATCGATAGAGTTTTGTTAGGTGAGTTTGTAAAGGATGTGGGACAAAGGGAAAAGTGTTGCAGATCAGTTTGTAATCGAGTTGAATGAAGAAACAAATTTAAGAACAAACTAGGCTACTGATAATATCACCATCTATGGGATCATCTTCATCTGCATGGATCAGTTGCTTAATATTCAATCAGTTCCTCAATATTCAATCAGTTCCTCAATTAGAAGAGTTCCTGCATTGGAAATGTTGATTTTTGTCTAAAAGCAACTGTATTGACATCATTGGAGGATTTGTTTTGTAACAAGAATTGAAAGTTCATAAATACTGTATGCCATGAGCCAATATTTCCAGTGCTACATACCAACATTGTTACTGTTTTCTTGTTTGGATTTATTGTACTTCGATTATCTTGACACAGAGTTTGAATTTGAAAACACATCTGCTTCAATTTCTTTGTCATGTTGAGTAACACTTGCTTATTTTTCCCTTTTTGATATCGCCAATCTTGACAGCACCACACATTCTTTTGGGAAGGAATTGATGGCTCCAGGGTTCTGACCCATTTTCCACCTGGCAACTCCTACGAAATGAAATGCAAGGTAGAGGAAGTAAGTAGGCGGCAAACTTCAATCTTTGGAGAAAGCAAGAGAGAGGGGTGCTGCTGGTGCTTGATTACTGCAGCTTTCTATGCCAGCATCTTGGAATGCCCTTACAGGGTTGGGCTATTTTTGTTCTCTCTTTTGGTGTCCTGTAGGAAAATTCAACCCACTGCCAGCTAGTTGTGGCAATTAGTTGTCTCACTCATTTGTAATCGTTTGTGTTGATGTTTAATTAGGAAGAAAAGAACAAAAACAGACTTTTTAACTTGACAGTTCTATAAACTTGGACAAATACGTCCAATGTAAGCCCAAACTCTACAAAAGGGAACCAATTTAAAACTTGTAATTGAAGACTTTAAAGTTTCCCCTAAGACTCACTCTTCACATGGAAACCTATTGGGAAGGTTTCCTTTGTATTATAGCTAAAGCCAGAAGCCAGTTTAAAAGTAGAAGTCAGACTTTTGACGAACCAAACAATTGTCTGAGGAAACCTTGGTCTAATGTTTTGGGAAAATAAATATTTCCAAATTAAATAACCTTAAATGCTACCACCTGTGGTTGTAACAATATTGAATGTTGTAAACTAGCTCCTAGCCAGTCAAAGTAAAGACCCCTGAGGTTTTCCTTTTAAGAGGTTATGGGTCAGTCCAAGTGTCAAGATCTGCTGCTATTCTATGGGGATGGGTTATGAAATTTGTCAAAGGCTACATCAAATAGGAAAGATTTAGTTGAAGCAACCTGTTACATTGCTGTCTATCTCAAAAACAATTCAGTTTTCAAAGAAGGAACTAAATTTGAATGCTTTCAAATTCAGTGTAGTCATTTTGCATAACTAGTTGCTTCATGATACATATGAAGGGATTTATTGAGGTTATTTCAAAGGCATTGAATTTTTAATAAACACGTGCAGTGAGATCATACAAAATATGGCTTAATTTGCCTTTCGGAATGATGGTGTCTAACAAGTACAGTCATAATTTCTGTTCAAATTACATTGCCACAACATAACAGTTGAGGAACTATGATGTCATTTGTTTCTAAAATTGGAATTTAAAATATTTCAGTATCAAGTATTTAATGTCTTGACTTTTTTCTTCATTCTTTGCAGTGTGGGCAATGCTGACCAGGCCAGGATTTGTTGCTAATTTTAAATTGCCGTTGATGTTCTTAGGCTATGTCACAAGGCTGTTAGCAGTCACAAGTAGGCTAGACCATGAAAGGATGGCAGATTTCCCTCCTTAAAGGACATTAATGAACCAGATGTGTTTTTCAACAACAATTTGATGATAGTGTTACAGTCACCAGCTTTGGTACTATCGTTTGATTTCAGATCTTACTGATTCAATTCAAATTCCACCAAATTGGATTTGAACCCATGTCCTTAGAACATTCGTCTAGATCTCTGGAGTACTAGTCCAAAGATAGTGCAGGTAGTTCTGGGATAATGCACATTTCAGCAGCGTGATTTGACTACAACATCACTGAAGAATTAGGGAATGGTACTTTTGAGAATGCCTACCTCTGTTGGCAATAGTGCAATTCTATTGGGCATCGATTTGTGCACATCATTCCACACTTGCACCGATGTCTGCAGGGGCACTGGTGTTTGCGCTGCTATGCGCATGTGTAATGTCAGCGCCAGTCTCTGTGCCATCCTGCACATGTGCCAATATCAGTTGCTGTGAGAGCTACTGAACAGAGAGCAGTTTTCTTATATTTTTTAACTGTGCTGTGTTAAATTTACTTTTGTTTCATTAATAACTATGATTTCAAGCTTCATTCAGGCTGTGCGTTAGACTCTTGGGTGATTTTTGAGCGATCGTGAGTGATAATTTTTGCCGGTCTGCTCCAACCCCAATTTTCCCGTAGACCCCATTATTTCTAGGAAGCGATTTTCTATTAAGCGAGGTGTAACTGGAATGCAACTATGACGTAAAAGGAGAACTACCTGTACCACTATACCAGTGTATTTTTAAAAATTGGAGTGGGAGAAATTGGTGATTGTGTTAAAAGCATCCCATGTAATAATAGCATCAGGAGTGGGGTAGATAGAACATCGAACTGTACAGGCCCTTGAGCCCTTGATGTTGTGCCAACCTTTTATCCTACTCTAAGATCAAACAAACCTATGCACCCTTCATTTTATTATCTTCTATCCAAGAACTGCTTATACAAGAGTCACTTAAATGTCTCTAATGTATCTGACTTTCCTACTGCTGTTGGCAGAGAATTCCATACACCCACCGCTCTCTGTGCAAAGAACCTACCTCTGACATCTCCCCTAAACCTTCCTCCAGTCACCTTAAAATTACGACCCTTATGATAGTCATTTCCACATTGGGAAAATGTCTCTGGCTATCCACTTTATCTATTTCTCTCATCATCTTGTACACCTCTATCACAGCCTTCTTCGCTCCAATAAGAAAAGCCCTAGCTCCCTCAACCTTTCTTCACAAGACATGCCTTCCAGTCCAGAAAGCCTCCTCTGCACTCTCCTTAAAGCTTCCACATCCTTCCTATAATGAGGCGACCAGAACTGAACACAATATTCAAAGTGTGGTCTAGCCAAGGCTTTATAGAGCTGCAGCATACTACACGACTCTTAAACTCAGTCCTCCTGTTAATGAAAGCCAACACACCATACACCTTAACAACCCTATCAACTTGGGTGGCAACTTTGAGCGATCTATGGACGTGGACCCAAGATCCCTTTGTTGCTCCACACTGAATCCTGCCTTTAACCCTGTAATCTGCTTTCAAAATCGACCTTCCAAGATGAATCACTTCACTCCTTTCCAAGTTGAACTCCATCTGCCACTTCTCAACCCAGCTCTGTATCCTGTCAATGTCTTGTTGCAACTTACAACACCTCTCCACACTGTCCACAACTCCACCAATCTTCGTGTCATTGGTTAAATTATCAACCCACCCTTCCACTCCCTCATCCAAGTCAGTTATAAAACATCACAATGAGCAGAGGTCCTCGAACAGATTCTTGCAGAACACCACTGGTCACCGGACTCCAGGCTGAATACTTTCCATCTACCACCACCCTCTGTCTTCTTTGGGCCAACCAGTTCTGTCTCTAGACAGCCAAATTTCCCTGTATCCCATACCTCCTTACTTTCTAAATGAACCTACCGTGGGAAGCCTTCTCAAACACCTTGCTAAAATCCATGTACATCACAGCTACTGCTCTACCTTCATCAACGTGTTTTGTCACATCCTCAAAGAATTCAATAAGGTCTGTGAGGCATGACCTGTCCCTCACAAAGCCATGCTGACTATCTCTAATCAAACTAATCTTTTCCAAATGCTCATAAATCCTGTCTCTCAGAATCCTCTCCAATAATTTGCCCACTACTGACGAAGACTGACTGGTCACTAATTCCCAAGATTATCCCTTTTCCCTTTCTTGAACAATGAATAACATTTGCCACCTTCCATTCATCTAGTACTACTCCAATGGACAGTGAGGATGCAAAGATTATCGCCAAAGGTGTAGAAATTGCCACCTGTAGTAACCTTGGGTACATCCTGTCTCGGCAAGTGAGGACTGCAGATGCTGGAGATTGGAATCAAGTGTGGTGCTGGAAAAGCACAGCAGGTCAGGCAACATCTGAGGAGCAGAAAAATCGGGATGAAAGGTTTTTGCCGGAAATGTCAATTTTCCTGCTCCTCAGATGCTGCATGACCTGCTGTGCTTTACCAGCACCACACACAACTCTACATCCAGTCTGGCCCAGGGGACTTATCTATCCTTAGGTTTTTCAAAATTTCTAGCACATCCTCCTACTTAATGTCAACCTGTTTGAGCATATCAGTCTGTTTCACACTGTCCTCACAAATGACAAGGTCCCTGTCAGTAGTGAATACTGAAGTAAAATATTCATTAAGGACCATCCCTACCTCTTCAAACTCGAGGCACAAGTTTCCTCCACTGTCCCTGATCAGCCTGACCCTCACACTGGCCATCCTCTTGTTCCTCTCATACGTGTAGAACGCCATAGGGTTTTCCTTAATCCTACCTGCCAAGGCTTTTTCATGCCCCCTTTATAGCTCTCCTAAGTCCATTGTTCAATTCCTTCCTGGCTACCTTGCAACCATCTAGAGCCCTGTCTGGTTCTTGTCTCCTCAACCTTAAGTAAGCTTCCTTCTTTGTCTTGACTAGATGTTCCACATCCCTTGTCGCCCAAGGTTCATTCAACTTAGCATTCCTTCCTTACCCGAGTCGGACAAACCTATCCAGCACTATTGGCCAGTGCTCCCTAAACAATCTCCACATTTCTATTGTGCATTTTTCTTAGAACATCTGTTCCCAAGTTATGCTCCACAGTTCCCACCTAATAGCATTGTAATTCCCCCTCTCCCAATTAAATACTTTCCCATACTGTCTGCCCTTATCCCTCTCCCTAAGTATAGGAGAGGTCGGAGTTGCGATCACTGTCACCAAAATGCTCTCCCACCAAGACATCTGTCACCTGACACAAAAAAATCGGATAAAAGCCATGGAAGGATGGAATCGGGCTCTGAGTCCTAGATGCTGCAGGGTTCCCAAGTGGAAAATGAGATGTTGTTCTTTGAGCTTGTGCTGAGGCTCTCTGGAGTACTGCAGCAGGCCTGAGACCGATATGTTGGTGTGGGAACACACTGATGTGTCAACCTGGAGGTAAATGGACAGGTATTACTCCTTCTGCAATTGCTTGGGATGAACCATAGGAGTGTAAGGAGGTGTGGACCAGGTTGTACCAAGGGATTTAGTCCCTATAGAACACTGATAAAGGACTTAAGAGGAAGGGAATGTGTGTCTGTATGTGGCATCTAGTTGGATGTGACAGAAATAGCAACTTACAATCCTTTGGATGCCGCAGATTGGTGGAGTGTTAAGCTCAAAGAACAACATCTCATTTTCCACTTGGGAATCCTGCAGCCTCTAGGACTCAGAGCCCGATTCCATCCTTCCATGGCTTTTATCTGATTTTTTTGTCACACGTATGGACCCCAGCTATGCCTGTCTCTTTGTTGCTTACGTAGAACAGTTGATTTTCCGTAATTACACCGGCACCACTCCCCACCTCTTCCTCTGCTACATTGATGACTGCATTGGCACCACCTCGTGCTCCCGCGAGGAGGTTGAGCAATTCATCAACTTCACCAACACATTCCACCCTGACCTTAAATTTACCTGGACCATCTCTGACACCTCCCTCCCCTTCCTGGACCTCTCCATCTCCATTAATGACGACCGACTTGACACTGACATTTGTTACAAACCCACCAACTCCCACAGCTACCTGGATTACACCTCTTCCCACCCTAATCTTGCAAAACTGCCATCCTGTATTTCCAATTCCTCTGCCTCCACCGTATCTGATCCCAAGAGGACCAATTCCACCACAGAATACACCAGATGGCCTCCTTCTTTAGAGACCGCAATTTCCCTTCCCACATGGTTAAAGATGCCCTCCAATGCATCTCGTTCACATCCTGCACCTCCGCCCTCAGACCCCACCCCTCCAACCGTAACAAGAACAGAACGTCCCTGGTGCTCACCTTGCACCCTATCAACCTTCGCATAAACCAAATCATCTGCCGACATTTCCGCCACCTCCAAAAAGACCCCACCACCAGGGATATATTTCCCTCCCCATCCCTTTCCGCCTTCCACAAAGACCGTTCCCTCCATGACTACCTGGTCAGGTCCATGCCCCCCTACAATTCGCCCTCCCATCCTGGCACCGTCCCCTGCCACCGCAGGAATTGCAAAACCTGCGCCCACACCTCCTCCCTCACCTCCATCCAAGGCCCTAAAGGAGCCTTCCACATCCGTCAAAGTTTTATCTGCACATCCACCAATATCATTTATTGTATCCGTTGCCCCCATGCGGTCTCCTCTACGTTGGGGAGACTGGACACCTCCTAGCAGAGCGCTTTGGGGAACATCTCCGGGACACCCGCACCAATCAACCCCACTGCCCTGTGGCCCAACATTTCAACTCCCCCTCCCACTCTGCCGAGGACATGGAGGTCCTGGGCCTCCTTCACCGCCGCTCCCTCACCACCAGACGCCTGGAGGAAGAACGCCTCATGTTCCGCCTTGGAACACTTCAACCCCAGGGCACCAATGTGGGCTTCAACAGTTTCCTCATTTCCCCTTCCCCCACCTCACCCTAGTTCCAAACTTCCAGCTCAGCACTGTCCCCATGACTTGTCCTACCTGCCTATCTTCTTTTCCACCTATCCACTCCACCCTCCTCCTTGACCTATCACCTTCATCCTCTTTCCCACTCACCTATTGTACTCTATGCTACTTTCTCCTCACCCCCACCCTCCTCTAGCTTATCTCTCCACCCTTCAGGCTCACTGTCTTTATTCCTGATGAAGGGCTTTTGCCCAAAACATCGATTTTACTGCTCCTCGGATGCTGCCTGAACTGCTGTGCTCTTCCAGCATCACCAATCCAGAATCTGGTTTCCAGCATCTGCAGTCATTGTTTTTAACTGACAATGAGTTGGATTGTGTCAGGGTTATGGGAGAGAAGGGAAAGGGTAAGGACAGAACTGCAGGAGATGGGCTGGACTGTCGGCTACAGTAGTGAGGAACCCTCAGTTGAGGAGAAAAGTGTACATTTCTAATGCCCTCTGGAGGAAAATGGCATTGTCAGAACAGATGTGATGGAGATGGAGAAATTGGAAGAATGGGATGGAGTCCTTATAAGAAGCAACATGTGAGGATGTATAGTTGAGGTAACTGTGGGAGTCAGTGGTTTTGTAGTCAATGTCAGTGACCAGCCTATCCCCAGAAATGGAAACAAAGATGTCATGGAAGATTTATTGCTTTTCAATATTAGGTCTTTGTTCTTCCAACTCTGGCATTTGTGTAGCTGCCCAGAGTTTTGTTCAGCTGCACCTTCAGCCATATAATTTCTAAGCTCTGGAATTTTCTCTGCAAATGCCTCTACATCTTTTTTCTCCTTTCGGGGTAGACAGTGCTAATGTCACTAAGGGGCTGGTGGAATTCAAATTTAATCAATAGAATCTGGAATTGAAAGCTAGCCTCAAGTGTTGATGACCATGAAACTATCATTGATTGTCATAAAAACCGATGTTGCTCACTAATATCCTTATGGGAAGTAAATCTGCCATCATTACTTAGTCTAGTCTATGTGTGAGTCCAGATCCACAGCAATGTGGTTAACTCTCAACTGCCCTCTGAAATAGCTTCGTAAGCTACTCAGCTCCAGGGCAACTAACAATAGGCAACAGGTGCTGGCCTTTCCAGCAATGTGTAATTCATATGAAAGAAGAAAATGCTCTTCAAAGCACACCTCTTTGAACCAAATGGTTTTCCACCTGTTCTAATGTTATCACCATGGGCTTAATGTCAAATTTTGTCTTATTTGGGGAAGTTGTTTGAAGTTACAATCACTATTTGATGCATGTTGCTGTTGGTCATGACACTACATATCTTTGAGTGGAAAGCCAGTGTTAATTTGTGAAGTCTCATCCTGGAGGATTTAAGCAGTTTGAGGAAATTTTTCTTCCCTCTATTGCAGCTGCTGAATACAGTTAAAAATAATAAAGACAAAGGTCGTGTCAATGACAGTGCCTTCCTGTTTGGGTTTGGAGATGGTGGCGGTGGACCCACACAAGACATGTTGGATCGACTACAGAGAGTTCAAAACACAGATGGGCTTCCCAGGTCAGGGAACAAACACTGTTTAAAAGTCATGTGCGTTTTTAAACCAACTTGCCAGTTTGATGTGGTATGAAAGAGTGTACTGTTCAGGTGTCTCTTTAAATTGCTGTCAGAATATAAAATTATGTTCAAAATCTGTTTGTTCACATGAAATAATTTTCAAAATTCTGCACGCACCCTTGTATTGCATGTGGTGTAGTGTGTTGGATACCCAAACTGCTGTGCATGTGTGCAATCTTTGGCCTGTAGAGTTTCTGCTGTTAGCAGTGGTATTAAGAGGGTAGCAGAGAAACCACTGTACTTTACTACACATCTGGGCAATAGTGTTTGAGATGTGGAAATAGATTTATTGTTCACCTCTAATGTGCAGATGGCAGCAGACATGTGAGGATTGGAAATAGAAAAATGACAGAACACTTTGGAAAGCGAGTTGCTCCAGAGAGGTAGGATATGGGAAAAGAAGCCATAAGGTGGGGCAAACTGAAGGCTGAAATATGAAGTACCATTGAAATGGCACTCAGGAAGTGTTAGATATGTTAAAAATTAGAAAGAAAGTAAGTAATTTCTTTAATCTTAATTACTGTTCCAAAGCTAGTTCCCAGAATTTACAAGCTGCTCCCAGTGCAGAGCAGTGGTTGGCTGGATTACACTGCTGACACCAGGAAGTTCTTCACAGGGAGTACCTGAGCAAAATCTTAAACAGAGAGAGCACAATTTAATCTTAACAACGGAACATCTCAACTGTGTCCACATAGTACCTTTAAACAATGTCACAAGGGTTGAGGGATTTGATCTTAAGTATTAGGTGCACTGCACATTTCAAATGTGTCCATAGCACAAATCATTGTTATACCCCTGATCTCCTTTTATGTCAATGGCAATGTGGTAAATATTGCTTGATTATTTCAACCTCTTGTAGCTCATCCCAAAGAATGGAAAATCCTCAGAGTACAACGAAGGGCTGATTTACTTGTGTCCTGTCAGTGACATGCTGCTGTTTAAAAATCTGTTCATGAGATGTGAAGATTGCTGGCTGAGCCAAGATTTGCTGTCCATGAGAAAGTGGTGGTGAGCCGCCACCTGAATGCTAATCTGAAAGTTATACACAATTTTAAACACCCATAAAGTCAGTGATGATGGAGTCTAAGAAAATCTCGGGAGGGAAAAATGCCGGCTGATTAGTGAAATAACTCAATGCAGGCCAGTATCCAATCACCAAGTCATTCTTTATTGCCACGTGGAGATTCCTTGACACTAATCCAGCTCCCTCAGAGCCAGCTCTCAGGCTAAACAGCATGTCTTTCACTCCTGTTCTTTTCTTTTCCTGTTTATTTTTTTTCCACACTACCGCCTAACAGCGGGAGTGCTTATTTTACCCCAGCACCCATGTCGTGTGTGTGCGGGTATCAGACACTGAAGAACAACATGTATGTAAATCTTTATTTATATTCCACCACCAGGAAGAAAGGAAACACCTGAGTGGCCAGTGATAAGCAGTGCTGCACTCCTGTTCTTTTATTAAACAGTACAGTTGACAAACAATTAATATAACAGCGTATACAGAGAAACAACAATTTACAAGGGAGAGGAGCAGTAAAGTCAGACCCCAAGCCCTACGCTACTGTTATTTTTTTTTTTTCTTTTTTTCTTTCTTTGCCCTTTTTTTTATAAACAATAAAGAATAAACAAAAAACTTCAAAATAAACACCTCCTCAATGCGAAGACACCACCCCTTCTCTTTTAACACAGGAAAAATAGACAATTGGTGCAGGAATAGGCCATTCTGCCCTTTGAGCCTGCACCACAATTCAATATGATCATGGCTGATCATCCTTAAACAGTATCCTGTTCCTGCCTTTTCTCCATAACCCTTGATTCCACTATCCTTGAGAGCTCTATCCAACTCTTTCTTAAATAAAATGAATGGGCCTCCACTGCCCTCTGGGGAAGAGCATTCCACACAGCCACCACTCTCTGGGTGAAGAATTTTCTCCTCATCTCTGTCCTAAATGGTCTACCCCGTATTTTTAAGCTGTGACCTCTGGTTCGGCACTCACCCATCAGCGGAAACATGCTTCCTGCCTCCAGAGTGTCCAATCCTTTAATAATCTTATATGTCTCAATCAGGTCCCCTCTCATTCTTCTAAACTCAAGGGTATACAAGCCAGTCGCTCCAGTCTTTCAGCGTAAGGTAGTCCCGCCATTCCAGGAATTGACCTCGTGAACCTACGCTGCACTCCCTCAATAGCCAGAATGTCTTTCCTCAAATTTGGAGACCAGAACTCCAGGTGCGGTCTTACCAGGGCCCTGTACGCTTCAGAAGAACCTCTTTGCTTCTGTACTCAATTCCTCTTGTTATGAAGGCCAGCATGCTAGTAACCTTCTTCACTACCTGCTGTACCTGCATGCTTACCTTCATTGACTGGTGTACAAGAACACCCAGATCTCTTTGTACTGCCCCTTTACCTAAATTGATTCCATTTAGGTAGTAATATGCCTTCCTGTTCTTGCCACCAAAGTGGAGAACCATACATTTATCCACATTAAACTGCATCTGCCATGCATCTGACCACTCACTTAACCTGTCCAGGTCACCCTGTAATCTCCTAACATCCTCCTCACATTTCACCCTGCCATCCAGCTTAGTATCATCAGCAAATTTGCTAATGTTATTACTAATACCAATAGCAGAATCCTTCACTCCACATTGACCCAGCTCCCTCAGAGCCAGCTTTCAGTGTGTACAGGACATCTGACTCTGCTGTTCTTTTTTTTTTCCTTTTTTTTCTATATAAAGCGTTCACACTACAGCCTAACTGTGGTAGTGCTTATATTATCCCTAGCACCCATGTTATGTGTGAGCAGGTGTGAGACACAGTGAAAGACCCAAGGTGTGCAACACTTTATTCGGTTTCCACCACTAGGAAGAAAGGAAACACCGAATGGCCAGTGACAAGCAGTGCCTTTCTTAGAGGACAATGCTGCACAATCAAATCTGTCAGTGTGGGCTCTCTGATTGGACCAGGTTAACAGCCCTAATCAGGAAACTCCTATTCAATGAGTTTCATATTCACTTGGCTGACCTCATTACTATCTCTATAAGTCATTCTGGGACAGTTAGGCAGAGTAATTAATGGCACAGGCAGTGCTATTGATTCCACTGAATCTATGCCAGCTCCCTCCAGAGCAATCCCACTTAGTTTTCCTTCCCTGCATTATCCCTGTATCACAAAATAACATCATTCTCAGAAGCCATTCAGCTTGCATTGATTGTGAAGTCTGAATAGTTTACAAGATGTTGTCAGAAATTTACCAAGCCTCCTTCATAGAATAGTACAGCACAGGAACAGGTTCTTTGGACCACCATGTAATCTCTGATCATGATATCATTCTAAATAATGCCATCTGCCTGCACATAGTCCATATCCCTTTATTCCCTGCCCATTCAAGTGTCTGTCTAAATGCCTCTTAAACTTTACTATTGGTCCTGCTTCTATTCCCGTCTCTTGGCAGCATGTTCCAGGCACCTACCACCCTGTATGTAAAAAAAAAACTTGCCTCACCTATCTCCTTTAAACTTTCTCCCCTCACCTTAAACCTATGTGCCCTAGTATTTAACATTTTCACCCTGAGAAAGATTCTGACTATCCATCTTATACATGACTCTCATAATTTTATACACTTCTTTCAGATCACCCCTCAGCCTCTGATTGATTTAACAAAATCAATCCAAGTTTAACCAACCTCTCCTTATAGCTAATGCACACCAGCTAGCTAGGCAACATCCTTGTATATGTATTTTGCACCCTTTTAAGCTTCCACATATTTCCATCGTGTGGTGGCCAGAATGGCACACAATAATCCGAGTGTGGCCTAACTGAAGTTCTATACAATTGTAACATGGCTTGCCAACTTTCATACTCCAACCAATCGAGGAAAGTGTGCTGTACACTTTCTTTACTACCTTATCCATTTCCGTTGCCACTTTCAAGAAGTTATGGACTTGCACCCCAAGATTTCTCTGTATATCAATGCTCTTTATGGTCCTGCCATCTTCAGTACACTTTTCTCTTGCATTTACCTCCCAGAAATCTGTCACCTCACATTTGGCTGGATTAAATTCCATCTGCAGTTTATCTGCCCCACTTTCCAACTGATATATATCCTGCTATATTCTTTGACAACCTTCCCCCTCTATCTACATTTCCACTAATTTTTGTGTCGTCTGCAAACATACTGATCAGACCACCTAGATTTTCATCCAAATCATTCATATATTGCAAATAGAGGTCCCAGTAGTGATCCTTGGAGAACACCACTGATCCCAGACCTTTAGTCAGAAAAACGCCACTCCACAATTGCCATCTATCTTCTATGACCAGACCAATTTTGTATACATGTTACCAACACTGTGTGGATCCCATGTGACTTAATCTTCCGGACCAGCACACCATGAAGGCCCTTGTCAAATGCTTTAGTAAACACCATGTAGATAACTGTCCTACCTCATCTTTGACACTTCATCAAAAATATCAAATTTGAGCGATCTGTGCACCTGCAAGTTTATCTTTCCAATGCCTGTTCAATTTTCTTTTGAAATTGTTGCTTGGACTTCCATCACACCCATTTCTATTAGCAGGATGAAGAATTACACCAGAGTGGTTTCCAGGTTTATTACCGTTATTAGCCATGGTTCAGTGAGTGTCTGTCATGCGACTTCAATCAGAAAGTTAAAGTGCCAAGTTCTACTTTAGGACTTAAGCACAAAAATTAAAATCAAAGCTGACACTCCCATTCGGTACCATGGGAGTTCTCCATTACCAAAGTGTGATGATGCTTTTAGGATGAGATGGTAAGCCATAAATGTGAAGTTGTCAAACTAATTACAATAGGGAATTCAGGAAAGTATCAGAATGGTCAGAGTTTGGAACTTGTTCACAGTGAGTAACTGAGGTAAATACTGTAGAAGTGTTTAAGAGGGAGTTTGATAACCATATTAACAGAGAAAGGAATAGAAAGATATTTTGATAGGGTTGCTTGAAAAGGGGGAAGAGGAGACTTGCATGGAGTCAGATATTAGGCATGGACTTGGACTGGTTGGGCTGAATGGCCTGCTCTGTATTCTAAATATCTTGAAATAACACAATAGGCTTCTCCTATTTTGAATTAATCAGCCAGAGTACTGTCATGAGAATTCACCTTGTTGTAGCTGAGGCCAACAGGAGGTCAGTACATTTTTCATCCAGATAACCAAAGTCAGAAGAATTCACGATGAAGAGTTTGTTTCCTTTACTCATATTTTAAAATTGTGTCTATAACAAGGTATGTTGTGTGATGATATGTGTGTATATAGACATATATAAATTGTAGCTTGCAAAGGTCATTAATAAGTGCATACTCTGTGTCTCAGGGTGAAACAATCCAGCCCAGAAACATTCTTCTCAATTTTAGAAGCTGACACCACAATGCTTTGTACCTGGGTTGGAGAACTATTTTTGGAATTACACAATGGCTCCTATACTTCCCAGGCAAAGGTAGGAATCTTTATCATTCTTAGTTTTTAAGTATTGTGGGGTCTGATTTCTAATCCAGAGTCCTAGGCGAATGTTCCGAAAATATTGTTTCAAATCCCATCACTTCAATTAAATGATAAAGCTAAAATTAAAAACTAGTCTCCGTAACATTAACAATCAAATCACTGATTTATTGTTAAAGTTCAAATCATTCAGTATGTCCTTGAGGGAACAAAATTAGGCTGACGTTGGACTCTAGACTTTTACAAGCCTTGACTGTCCACTGAAATACCTAGCAAGCTGCTGCAGAAAAGTCAAAAACCAGATGAACCACCCAGCATTGACCCAGGTACTGGAGCACTGTTGCCAAGTCAAAATCCTGGAACTCCCTTGTTAACAGCACTGTGGATGTAGCTACATCATATGAATTGTTGACTTCCAATAAGTTGGTTCCTCATCCTTTTCTCAACTGGCTTGCCAGTGACACTAACGTCTGACAAAATCATCCCTTTTCATGATCTCATTTGCAAATGGTTTTCAATTTGCTGCAGGCCACAATGATTTATTGATGTTAAAATAATTATATGATTAAACATCTAGCTTCCTGTAGCAGGTAGTATATATAAACACAAATAAGCACACATATAAAAAGCTTCTGTATGTATGCATTCCCAATGTACACATATTACTTGTTTCCATAGTTTTTTTTGAATGTATTCTATTAATGTTTAATCTTTGTAATCAATTTTTATTGAATTTTTTCTATGCAAACAGTTGCCAAAGATTGTTAATGAGCCAGTTTGTCACTCAGCTTGCTTTTTCACATTTTTCTTAGCTGCTGAAATATATTAAATGCCAAGTTAGATCCAAAATAGAACTAAAATTTAAAATATCTATTTGATACAATTAACCCAATGCGTTGCCTATGTCTTTTAATCTCCTTTTAAGGTTTTTGCTTTTAAGACTGCAGCCTCTTTGAAAAGTCTGGTTTTTTAGCTGTTTTGTTTTTGCACAGTAGTTAAGAATAAACTTTCAGTCACATGCCAACATAAAGTGCACACCATAACAGAACTAGAAAGGTCCTCTTATTCTGTGAGGAGTTGAGATTTTTCTTTAACACTTTGTTTCCCAGAAAGTTTTAAAAGAAACTGGAAACTGAAATCAAAACATTGAGACATGAAGCAGGGAATGGGAAATGTATATGATCATATAAAAGCAAACAATCCTGATCCCTCTATTTGTCGCATCTTTAATAGTTAAGGGAGAAAGTGCTGTTTGGTTACAAGTTTGGATTGGTGTTTACAGCTGTTGACACTTCAAATCAAATTCTCTGTGATAATTGCTTTGACAAAATCTTCCCCTTCTGAGAACTGGCAGGGTAAGTGGTGTGGTAAGTAGGTGGGCTGGTTGGGAGATTTCTGCTGCATTCCTATTACCACTGGAATTAAGTTCTAGGAGCAAAGATCACCCCCCCCACCTGCAACCAAATAATCCAGCCGAAAGAGGGTACTGCAGATGCTGCAGATTAGAGTCAAGATTAGAGTAGTGCTGGAAAAGGACAGCAGATCAGGCAGCATCCGAGGAGCAGGAAAATTGCTGTTTCGGGCCAAAGTCCTTCATCAGGAAAGGCCGGAAACGTTGATTTTCCTGCACTGAATGAAGACCCTCTTATGTGGATGATTAACAACCACTTCAGGGCTTGATAGCACATGGTTGAGTGGGCTTTCCCATTCACTTTGGTGGCTGGTGTCCCATTCATATATACACCCAGCACCATACTTCTATCAAAAAGCGGAAGATTCTGCCCAATGATTTATTACATCTATACTGTATTTTTTTTAAAATGACATCATTATTTGGGAAATTTATTTCTTGAAACGTGTGTCTATGAAAGACCGATGAAGTTGGTCATCTCAACCATGTGCTACATTTTGCTTTGGTGTCTGTCAGTTGTGAACTTCTGGAACCTACATTGCCGTCCTGTGAGCATACACCTGTTAAGAAGCAGAAAGCATGCATTAAACCAGAAAAATTGATAAAGGAACCAGATGATTATGCAGCAAATGATAAGGGGACATCTGGAGCTGACAAAGTGGTACTGGTGGGGCTGGAGGAGGCTGACAGCATTGGCATAGCAGGGTGTTGAGGCTTGGCGATTTGATATGGGCCTCTGACTTCTTGGACTTCCATCCTTCACAAGCTGCTCCCTTCAGTGCTGTTGGATTATAGCAGTCCCCCAATGTTGTTGAAGCTTTTGGTTTGCACTGATCAGGAGAAACACCCGAATGTCAAATTTCAAACCATCATAACTTATCACAGGAGGAAAGGGTGCTGATTGTTTGGCAGTTTGACTCTGGTTGGCTGAGGCTAGACCAAGCAATGGCAAACTAGAGGCTTCCTCTGCTTCTGGGAATTTATTTTAAAATGCAAGGCTTTAATATTCCTATTGTTTGTAAAGGACAGATCCCTGTGTTATATCCCCACCTCTTGCTGAACCCAAGGCTAACCCATCTGCCCAATTAACTCAACTCTCGGCATCTTAAGAGCCCTTGCGTTGTCCAGAAGCATATCGATTGCATTCTGAGCATGTTCTATGATCCATAAACAACCAGTATCCCCTACCAATATCTGTCTCAATCATACATCTTTTCCTCTCCTCCATAAAATGCTGTTTGCCTCAGAGACCTCATCCTAGTATGGTCAGCATACAGGTGACCATTGGATCCAATGCCATTCCCAGTGCTGATGACTCACTGCCTTGATAACACTACTTTAGGTAATGCTCCAGTACTCATAACATCTGATTCACTGAGCAATATCTCAAAATAATCTACTAGAACATACTTAAAAATGGTGTGTCCAGGCCATATCTTGTTAGTCCTGCCTCTGATATTACAACTGGGTATCACAATCGACAGGGAGAAAGTGAGGACTGCAGATGCTGGAGATCAGAGTTGAGAGTGTGGTGCTGGAAAAGTACAGCAGGTCAGGCAGAATCCAAGGAGCAGAAGAATAGACATTTTGGGTTTAAGTCCTTCATCAGGAATGAAGTTTGTGGGCCAGTGGGGCTGAGAGATAAAAGGGAGAGAGGCTGGGGCTGAGGGGAACATAGCTGGAAATGTGATAAGTAGATGAAGGTGCGGGTGGAGGTGATTGGTCAGAGGGAGGGTGGAACAGATGGGTGGGAAGGAAGGAAGATGGACAGGTAGGACCAGTCAAGGGGACAGTGCCGAGTTAGAGGCTTGGAACTGGGATAAGTTTGGGGGAGGGGAAATGAAACTGGTGAAATCCACATAGACCCCGTATGATTGCAGGGTCCCAAGGCGGAAGATGTGGCGTTCTTCCTCCAGGCGTCAGGTGATAAGAGTTTAGCGATGGAGGAGGTCCAGGACCTGCATATCCTTGGTGGAGTGTGCAGAGGAGTTAAAGCATTGACAGACAGACAATATAGGCTGGCATGGTGGCTCAGTGATGAGCACTGCTGCCTCACAGCACTAGGGACCTAGGTTCAATTCCAGCCTCAGGTTACTGTCTGTTTGGAGTTTGCACATTTTCCCCATGTTTGTGGGGTTTCGTCCAGGTGCTCCGGTTTCCTCCCATGGTCCAAAGACGTGCAGGTTAGGTAAATTGGCCATGCTAAATTGCCAGTAGTGTTCAGCAATGTGTAAGTTAGGTGCATTAGTCAGGGGTAAGTGTAGAATACTCGGGTAGGGGAATGGGTCTGAATGGGATACTCTTCAGAGGGTCGATGTGGATTTGTTGGGCCTAATGGCCTGTTTCCACATTGTGGGGATTCTATTCTATGTCGTTCTATGTCATATATGTTTCATATTTGCATCCAATTGTCTCATTTCTTGTTAACAAACCTGCAGTGTTACAGTTGTAAATTTGAACACTTAGCAAACAGAATTGGAAGCTGCCATTTATTAGGTTTGAGAAAGACACTATTTCAAACCAAAAGTGCAGTTAACAATAGATCAACAAGACACTTACTTTTGAAAATCTTTTCAGCTGCCATCATTAGGGGTGACACAGTGCCTCAGTGGCTAGCACTGCTGCCTCACAGCGCCAGGGACCCAGGTTCGAATCCAACCTCGGGCAACTGTCTGTGTGGAGTTGTACATTCTCTCCATGTCTGTGTCTGTTTCCTTGTGTCCAGGGATGTGCAGGCTAGGTGGTTTAGCCATAATAAATATAAGGTTACACGGGTAAGGTAGGGGAATGGGTCTGGGATGGATGCTTTTCGGAGGGTCAGTGGATTCGATGGGCTGAATGACCTGCTTCCACACTGTAGAACATTTATGATTCTATCTTAATTATAACTGTTTGTTTGGAAAACTAAGTTTTTTTTAAATCAAAAGAACAAGGAAATTACAAGACTAGATGGTAGCATTTTCTCTCAGTGTTTCATTGAAAACCTTCTTGTATGGGCAAAACCTTAGCCTGGAGCTCACTTGTGTTCCCAGTGCTATTACTCAGTATGAGAGAGAGTCAGCCACATTGAAGCTACAGTCACAGTATTGGGGAATATGAGGTGCACAGTGATCGTTAGTAAATCTGGAATTATGGAGTCCTGATTTAATGGTTAGGACCATGTTTTCATTTTTTCACCTAGTTTTTCATGTGACACAGTCACATTGAGAGCAAACCTGCTGTACAAGGCCAGAGCCAAGATTAGGACAGGAGAGAAAGAGAGAACGTAAGAATGGGTATGGAAGGTATTTTTAGATGGTTGGGGAGAGAAGGACATCAACAGGTCTGGAAATTAATGGAAGAGTGATGGTTTGCCTTGAAGGCTAGTGGAAAGCAATCTGCTCTCACTGGCTCCCAAGAAGGCATTGAATTGCTGATTGTGGAAGGGTATTTCTCAAATCTTCATACTGGTCAAACTGGAAGTTTTGTGTGTGTGTGTGTGTTAGATTACTTACAGTGTGGAAACAGGCCCTTCGACCCAACAAGTCCACACCGACCCGCCGAAGCGTAACCCACCCATTCCCCTACATTTACCCCTTCACCTAACACTACGGGCAATTTAGCATGTGGGAGGAAACCGGAGCACCCAGAGAAAACCCACGCAGACACAGGGAGAATGTGCAAACTCCACACCAAGAGTCGCCTGAGGCGGGAATTGAACCCTGGTCTCTGGCGCTGTGAGGCAGCAGTGCTAACCACTGTGCCACCGTGCCGCTCATAGTTAAGGGTTCCTAGTGATGAAAATGCTGTCCACTTCCATACACATGCAGACACACGCACTCGTGTACAGATTGCAAATGCATGCACCCTCCCATGAGCATACACTCACACGCATATGCAGCACCTGCACCCACCCTACCATACAATGCAGATATGCCCCCACCCATTTCCCCCCATAACACACACAAACCCCCGCCCCTCCAACCTTCACCACATACACAGACTCTTCTGCCCTCCCTTCTTCTGGGTTGTCAAAACTTCCTTCAAATTCAAGAGTTTTCTTTGGTAATAACAGAAAGCCACAGAGGAACTTGATGCTTTAGAAACCCTTTCTAGTGGAAGTTTTTGCAGCCATTTATGAGAGACAGTTATTTTGTTTTTTGGTGATATTGAAGGAAACAGTACGGAGCAAGCAGTCCAAAGATGTGCAGGTTACGGGCAATTTAGCATGGCCAATTCACCTAGTGTTAGCCACATTAGTTAGAGGGAAATGGGTCTGAGTGGGTTACTCTTTAGAGGGTCGGTGTGGACTTGTTGGGCCGAATGGAATCCACGCTGTAAGGAATCTAATCTAATCTAAAGTTTTAAAGTAACTCAAAACACACACTAAAAATTTGCTAATGGCTGATTACCTGGAAGTGCATTCAACAAGTCAAATAAAGACATGAATATTGATAAATGAGTGAATGCGGAAGGACAAGGGTGAGAATGACTAAGAATTATGTAATTTTACAGCAAAGGAGGAAGCTAAAGCTTTCATTTTTTCTGCTTTTTCTCCACATCCTTTTAAAGCCTAAGCTCACTTCCCTTTTACAAACACCAAATGCTACTACCTTGGAAACATTTGACGAGGGTCTTGTTAATACAGTAATCAGCAAAACTCCTGACATTTCATATAAACCACAGGAACAAAATCTGGAAGGAATATACTGTTAATCATGTTTGAAAGGAGCTTTTCTGCTCCTGCATTAAACGTGTATTAAACGAGAAGGATTTTTAGGTAACCACATAGAGGCTTTTGGTAAAGAAGGAAAGTCAGTGTAGAAATTGCTGTAACCTTTAACTTCTAACATGAGCATAAAAGTTAACTGAGGAAGAAAACATTATAATTGAATAGATAATAAAGCCCTGTCATCCAAGACTGGAGGATACGACAAGCAGTCCAAAAAAAACCCAGCCCAACAGAAAGGAGGGCGATAGCATCTGAGTAGATTCACATGCAGTGCTTCGAGCGGCAGGGTTGGGTGGGGGAACAGTTGCAGGCAGTGCAGTCAGTGTGTGCTTGACTGATCTAGTAAAGTTCCCCATTTGAAATGCAGAGACTTCGTTTATGCAATTCATCTATTTTCAGTGGCGGAGGAAAACTATTTATTTCCCAAGTACTAATTGAACACTGTATCACTGGTAGTCTTGACACCCCTTATTGACTTCTTTCAGGGTTGACTATACCACACAACCCAGGTTCATCCTGTTGCAGTAGAATAACTTTTGATTCACCAGAGTAATACTTTCAGAGACTGACATTTACTTGTAATTTAAGTGTAGAAAAATTGTTTGGTAAACTGGATGTCACAGAGTTTATACAATTTGTACCTGGATAACGATGGGATGTGGATGGACTTAAATGAGATGCCACAAAAGATCTGTGGTATTTTAAGCATTGGTTACATTGGACTTTTCAAAATCTTAAAAGCTCCATTGGTCCAGAGCAGCAAAATTGGCCACAGGCCCTACAGTGGAATGACAAAAACTTTGGCACTTACGTCCATTTAGGAATGTTATCACATTGCTTCCAAATTTTCCAGCACATTGACATT
This sequence comes from Hemiscyllium ocellatum, assembly GCF_020745735.1. Taxonomy (NCBI): domain Eukaryota; kingdom Metazoa; phylum Chordata; class Chondrichthyes; order Orectolobiformes; family Hemiscylliidae; genus Hemiscyllium; species Hemiscyllium ocellatum. The sequence continues at coordinate 14,131,798 of NC_083442.1, forward strand.
ATGGTCATGTTATTCCATTTTTAAACAGGGGAGACAGTTCCAGAGCACACATGTCACTGATCTAGTAATCACAGAAGCCCAGAAGCTCTTCCTACATACTCTTCAATTCTTTTCACCCTCATTTAATTAACCAGCTTTCCCTTACAGGCAAAATGAGTGATAGAGAGACAAACCTTATTAAACTGGTTCTTTCAGCAGTTTGCACTGTCAGGATTTCTACTTCGCAAATGTGAACATTTTTTAAAATATTTCTCTTTAGATTAAGAAAGGCAATCGCAAATGTGAATGTATTCTTCATAGTGTTGAAGTTGTGAGCAGCCTGGCATCCGTACAGAAGGGTACCTTCGAATATCCGAGTTCCCAATTGCAGCATCTGTGGAGGTAGTATCTGTTTCATGTTTTATTTTGTTGTGTTGTTTGTTCTTTCTGCTTTGAGATTTCTTCATTCCACAAAGAATTAAAGATATGAAGCTCCGAAACTGAGCACTTTCAACCTTTGACACCACACACCCTGTGGAATATAATGACTAGGGACTTTGAAAAAGTGCTTTGATCTTTCTTTTAACCACCTCTTGACACCACCCCTGAATTTCTCACCTGCCACTTGACTCTCCCTTCAGTGGTTGCATCAAGCTGGAAGTCATCCTGTACAGATTCATAGTCCAAATCACAGACCTATTCCACTGGCAGCATTGTTGACCTTCTCATAGTGGTATGGAATATGCAGTTCCTACATGCAGGGAGTGTTGCAGAAAATCAGATCTCCAAGCTCTAGTTTGAGTAGGCTTCAAGAGTTAATCAATAGTGCTCCCCAAATGCGTTACATGGGTATCACTGAATTACTGAAAATGTTCTAATGATTTAACGTTACGGTAGCCATTTGCTGATTGTGCAGTTAAGGTTGCAGCACACATTGCAGAAATGAATAAAGTTTAGACTGACACTTGAGGTTCATGCTCGAAGTTTAAGTACTGTTTCTCAGTATATTTGACTTTCCCATGAGTTGTGAGTAGTCTGCAAAACATGCTGCAATTTGAGACACTCCGTAATGCTGCACTATGTTGGTTGCTGAGTTTGAAACCTGACTGAAAGTGAGAATGTTGTAGTTTTTACTACAATTAGATAATTAAAGGCATAGGGATCATTTTTCCACATGTTGGGAAGACCCTAAGCTGATAGCCATAAATGCACCAATAAATCTAAGCGGGAAACAATGAGAAACCTCTTTAGTCAGAGAACCTCCTGCCACAAGGAGTGTTTGGCTTGAATAGCACACATGCATTCAACAGAAATCCAGATACAAGTATTGAGAAGGAAAAGATTGGGAAGTTTATGCTGAATAGGGTGAGTTGCAAAGGGGTGAGACAAGGCCTACATCAAACACAAACATTAGTGTAGAGAGGCTAATTTTGTGTAATTTAATGTTATTGTCACATTTCACAGACTGCTGCTCCTTAATCAGTTCCATGATGTGCTGCCGGGCACATGTATTCAGCCTGTAGTGGAGGATGCAGTAAAGTTCTATGAAGGTAAGGCATCGGTCTTCATTACATATATTGTCCAGTCTCCTCAATCTGCTGTTATGTTTAGAGAATGGACCTCTGTGTCACAGAGGCCAAACGCCAACTCTCCGACACCACATCCTACCTCCCCCTTGACCACAAGCCCCCCATGGTCCATTAGGCCACTATTATCCACACTGTGACCTCATTGCTTATGGTGACTTCCCTCTCAGACTCCCACCCCCACACTGCCCAGTTCTATCTGCTCCCCAAGATTCACAAGCCCAACTACCCCAGCCGACCCATCATCTCCACATGCTCCTACCCCATCGAACTCATTTCTTGCTACCTTGACTCAATTTTCTCTACCCTTGGTTTAGGCGGTTCTAATCTACATCTGAGACATCGACCACGTCCGCCGCCATTTCGAAAGTTTCCAGTTCCCGGCCTCCAGCGCCTCATCTTCACTCTGGATGTGCAGTCCTTAAACACATCCATACCCAGCAATAATGGCCTACAGGCCCTCAAGTTTCTTCTCCTCCAACAGATCCATTAGGTCCCCCTCCACCATAGTCCTCACCCTCAATAACTTTTCCTTCAACTCTTCCCTTTTCCTCCAAATTTAGGGAGTGGCCATGGGCACTCATATGGGCTCTAACTTCGCCTGCCTCTTTGTTGGCCATGTTAAACACTCCCTCTTCAGCATGTACACGTGTGCTATTCCCCAACTCTTCCCCTGTTACTTTGATGACAGTGTCAGTGCTGTATTCTGCACCCACGCTGAACTGGAGCAGTTCTTTTCACTTGCCCAACAACTTCCATCTTGCCCTCAAATTCACTAGGTCTATCTCAGACAATTCCCTCCCCTTTCTTGACCTCTCCATTTCCGTGTCTGACGGCTGTTTATGGACTGCCATTTACTATAAACACACAGACTCCCATAACTACCTGGACTACATCTCTTCCCACCCCGTATCCTGCAAAAACTGCATCCCGTTTTCCCAATTCCTTCATCTCCATCACGTCTGCTTTGACAAGGAGACGTTCCACTCCCAAGCATCCCAGGAGTCCACCTATTTTAAACAAATTGCTTCTTCCCCTCTGTCATCCAGACAGTCCCCCACCACACCTCTATTCCCCACTCCACTGCTCTAAACCTCCAAACATAGTAAAGACAGGGTTCCCCTTGTCTTCACTTTGCACCCCACTAGTCTCTGCATCTAACGAATCATCCTCAAACATGTCTGCCAATTCTAACTAAACCCCACCCCTCCCCACTCTTCTCTGCATTCCACAAGGACCATTTTCTTTGTCACTCCTTCGTTTGCGCCATTCTTCCCCCACCCCCCCCCCACCCGTACCTTCCCCTGCACCTGTAAAAGGTGCATAACTTGCCAGCACATCACCCCGCTCACCTCCACCCAAGGTCCTAAACATTCCTTCCAGGTGAAACAAAGGTTCACCTGCCTCTCCTCCAACCTAGTTTACTGCATCCGGTATTCTTGAAATGGTCTTTTCTGCATCAGTGAGACCAAACGTAAACTAAGAGAATGTTCTGCTGAGCATCTCAGCCTGACCTCCTGGTTGCTGTCCATTTCAGTTCCCCCTCCCACTTCCCCTCTGACATGTCCATCCTCGGCCTCCATTGCAACAGTGAATCAGACTGCAAATTGGAGGAATTATACCTTATCTTCTGCCTCGGCAGCCTACAGCCCGGAGGACTCAACATTGAGCTCTCCAATTTCAAATAACCCTCCCACCCATCACCCAACTCCCTTTCTAGCCTGCCTCTTCCCTTCCATTCCACTTACCGACCCTTCCTTCTAGCTACCAACTGGATTCATTCCTCCCATTGACCAACCAGGTTGTACCCAACACCTGCATTCACCCATCACTGCCTCACCATCCTGCCCCTCTCCCCACCCTTAACCCTTCCCTCCATTCCTGAAGAAGAGTTATACCCGAAACGTTGACTTCTCCACCTCCTGATGGTGCCTAGCTTACTGTGTTCTTCCAGCCTCCTGCTTGTCTATTATGTTTATTTTGCAGGCAATTAGACTAAAATTTCTTATATCTTTTGTGATTCCTTACGTAATTGTGGATAATTAGCTTTTTGAATTCTAGGTAATTATATGGTTACATTTATGTAAGGTATGCATAAAAATGCAATTTTATCACTTCCAAATTGCTGTAATTTTCTAGATTGTGCAGGAAGTAAAGCTCATGCAATACAGGTATATTTTAATCAGGTATATTTTGAGAATGACTTGATTGTAGGGTTTATTGTTGTAAGTAACATTTGAGTAGCACTGAAAAAAGGTGATCTGGCACTGCTTCCTTTATTTGCTTCTAATCCTGGTGTGGTAATGCACTAAGAACATGTTGTGCCGAACTGACTATCTTGAATTGGTTAAGTGTAGCTGTTAGTGCACTAGGGATTTGTCAGCAAGTGCTGCCCAATTGCAGAATTAGATCAAACAGTGCATGCTTTATCAGGCTTTTAATGTGGTTTATTAATTCTTGCTATACCTTCATAAGCAGGGACCTATCCTGTACAAACAAAAGGAACATGTTCAAGTCTTGCGTTCTTTTGAATTACCTGGGAGATTGGGGAAACTTAGATCCTTGTTGCTTTCTCCATAGAGGGAAAGTGAGGACTGCACCCATCAACCTCACTGCCCCGTGGCTGAACATTTCAACTCCTCCTCCCATTCCATCAAGAACATGCAGGTCCTGGGCCGCCGCCTCCACCACCAAACGATTATAACCCGATGCCTGGAGGAAGAACGCCTCATATTCCACCTTGGGACCCTGCAACCACATGAGATGAATGTGGATTTCAACAGCTTCCTCATTTCTCCTCCCCCCACATTATCCCAGTCCCAAGCCTCCAACCCGGCACCGCCCTCCTGACCTTTCATCACCTTTCCCAACTATCCACTGCACTCCCCCCGACCTATCACCTTCTCCCTCACCTTCATCTACCTATCGCTTTCTCAGCTGTCTCCTCCCACCCCACCCCCCTGCCATTTAATTCTCAGCCCCCGGCCCACAAGCCTCATTCCTGATGAAGAGCTTATGTCTGAAACATCGATTCACCTGCTCCTCGGATGCTGCCTGACCTGCTGTGCTTTTCCAGTCTTGACTCCTTGCTTTCTCCATAGCAATGCCTGGACCAATCACATTTGACTTGCCAACCAATCAGAAGCCTTCTCTCCATGAGTTAACGTTATTACACAGGTTTGAAATTCGGCATTCTTGCATTTGTCCTGATGAGTGCAAAATTAAAATCTTGAGCATTACTCAAGTCCGACGCAAAGCTATTCTGGTCTGTCTAAAATATTTGATTCTGCTTTCTGCCAACAAGTGCAAACCCTCTTCCATTTGTTTATCTTGCATGTAATGTATATCAAGCCTTTCTTAAAAAGCTGCCTGACAAAGTGTAACAACTGCTTTCAGTGACTGAAATTTGATTATGTGTACCCACCCACTAAAGCAGACAACCTCATACACTATCTTGATTTTGAATTGTATCACTGTTCCTTCACTATTGCTGGGTCAAAATTCTAGAACTCCTCTCTTTACAGCACAGTTGGTGTCCCTACACTCCCTCAACTGCAGCAGTTAAAGCCTGGTTCAGCCTGAGACAATGTCCAAGCAGAGATGGAATTAGTATCAAAGGTGGAGCTTTCAGCAGGGGTTGCAAACAATGGCTTTCATATTCCTATGTTTAACAGGCAAATATCACAGATTACGGGTATCAGACAAGAAATTTGTCAACTCAGATGTCGTAGGCCGGGAGATGCCAAAGAGGTGGAAATGGGCGACATTAGTGCACTTTTGAAATATGCAACTAGAAGAATTTGCAGTTACACAGAAAATTTACGTACCTAACATCCTTCATTGGACCATAATCAGATAAAATTGGACAGGCAACTTGAATGAAGAGATATTGAGACAGTTTTACAGAAACAAAATACTGCATTTCTGGAGATCTGAAGTAAAATCAGAGACTGCTGGAGAAAATCAGCTGGTCTGGCAGCATCTGTGGAGAGGGAAACAGAATTGAGATAGTTTTAATTGGTTGCTATTTTTGATCTCTCCATGTGATTGTTTAATGATTGATGATCTAATTACTTAGAATTAGACTGAACTACTTCAGAGCTGTTACTAAATTCGGGATTCCCTGCCTGGTGGCTTTTATTGAGAAGAATAAGGCTGTGAATGTCAGGAATAAAAGATATTACCTCCTGACTGTAAATATTAAAAGTGATTTTCCGTTCCTCTCCTCAATATAAAAATAATTTCATTTTTTTGTTTCTGTGGTTCACAAGGGGGGAGAATAGGAGAGCAAAAGTGATAGGAGATTCAGTCGTGAGAGGAACAGACACGAGATTTTGTGTTTGTGAGCGAGACTCCCAGATGGTATTTTGCCTCCTGGGTGCCAGGGTCAGGGGTGTCTCAGATAGAGTCTACAGGATTCTTAAGGGGGAGGGAGAGCAGCCAGAAGTCATGGTGCACTTCGATGCCAGTGACATAGGTAGGGAAAGGGAGGAGGACCTGAAAAGTGAACATAGGGGGTTAGGTTGGAAGCTAGAAGGCAAGACGAGCAGATTAGTAATCTCAGGATTGCTACCAGTGCCTCTTGCTAGTGAGGCTAGGAATAGAGAGGGAATGCAGATGAACATGTGGCTGCAGGGCTGGTGTAGGAGGGAGGGCTTTAAGATATATGTATCATTGGGATACCTTCTGGGGAAGGTGGGACCTGTACAAGAAGGACAGGCTGCACCTGAACTGGAGGGGCACCAATATCCTGGGCAGCAGGCTTGCTAGATCTCTTCTGGAGGGTTTAAACAATATTGGCAGGGGAGTGGGAACCTGTGCTACGGCTCAGAGGATGGAGTAGGTAGTGAAGAGCCAGATACAGCATGCAGAGAATCTGAGAGGAGGGATAGGCACTTGATAGGGCCAAGGTGCAGTCAGTGTGATGCATCGAACTGTGATAATTTTAATGCAAGAAGTATCAGGAATAAGGGAGACGAGCTCAGAGGGTTGGAACTTGGAACTGTGGTGTTGTGACCATTACAGAGACTTGAATATCACAGGGGCAGGAAAGGCTGTTGGATATTCCAAGGTTTAGGTGTTTCAAAAGGAGTGGGGTGGGGTAAGGTAAAAGAGGTGGGGGAGTGGCTTTGCTAATCAGGGATAGTATCACAGCTGCACAAAGGGAGGTCATTGAAGGAGGGTTTGTCTATCAATCAGAATGGGTGAAAGTCAGAAACAAGAAAGGAGCAGTCACTTTATTGGGGGTTTTCTACAGCTCCCCCCTGCACCCCCCTCCCCCCAATAACAACAGAGACACGGAGGAGCAGATTTTGGAAAAGTACAGAAGTAATACAGAAATTTTCCTGGGTGACTTTAACTTCCCTAATATTGATTGGAACCTCCTCAGTTCAAATAGTTTGGATAGACCAGATTTTGTCAGGGGAGTCCAGGAAGGGTTCCTGACTCAATATGTAGATAGGCTGACCAGAGGTGAGGCCATATTGGATTTGATGCTTGGCAACAAACCAGGCCAGGTGTCAAATCTCTCAGTGGAAGTGCATTTCAATGATAATGATCACAACTCCCAGACCTTTACTGTAATCATGGAGAGAGATAGGAGCAGACAGAATGGGAAAGTATTTAATTGGGGGAGGGAGAATTACAATGCTATTAGACAGGAACTGGGGTGCCTAAATTGGGAACAGATGTTCTCCGGGAAATGCACGTCAGAAATGTAGAGGTTGTTTAGGGAGCACTTGCTGTGAGTGCTGGATATGTTTGTCCCACTGAGTCAAGGAAGAGTGAAGGAATCTTGGGTGACAAGAGGAAGAAGGAAGCTTACTTAAGGTTGGGGAGGCAAGGACCAGATAAGAGGCAGGACTGTAGAGGTTTACAAGGTAGACAGGAAGGAATTGAAGAGTGGACTTAGAAGGGGGCATGATAAAGCTTTAGCGGGTAGAATGAAGGAAGACCCGAAGGCATTTGACATTTATGTGAGGAACAAGGGGATGGCTAGAGTGAGGGTAGAGCCGATCAAGGATAGTGGAGAGAACTTGTGTCTGGAGTCAGGAGGGAAGAAAGGTCCTAAATGAATACTTTGCTTCAGTATTCACTACTTTAGGGACCTTGTCGTTTTCGAGAACAGCATGAAACAGGGTTGTTGATAGGAAGGAGAATGTGCTGAAAATTTTGAAAAACATGAGGATAAATAAATCCCTTGGGCCAGATGGGATATGCCCAAGATTATGACAGGAAGCGAGGAAAGAGATTGCTGCATCTTTGGTGATGATCGTTGCATCCTCACACTGTCCACTGGAGTAGTGCCAGATGATGCAGGGTGGCAAATGTTATTCCCTTGTTAAAGAAAGGGAACAGGGGTAATTCTGGGAATTACAGACCAGTCAGTCTTATGTCTCGGGTGGGCAAAGTATTGGACATGATTCTGAGAAACAAAATTTATGTTTACTTGGAAAGCCATAGCTTCATTATTGCTTTGTGAGGGGCAGGTCATGCCTCACAAACAGTTTTGAATTATTTGAGGATGTGACAAAACACACTGAAGGTAGAGCATTGGATGTGGTGTAAAAGAATTTTAGCAAGGCGTTTGGTAAGGTTCCCCATGGTAGGCTTATTCAGGAAGTAAGGAGGCAAGGGATACAGGCTATCTGGATACAGAATTGGCTCGCCCATGGAAGGAAGAGGGTGGTGGTAGATGGAAGGTATTCAGCCTGGAGCTTGGTGACCAGTGGTGTTCCGCAAGGATCAGTTCTGGGACCTCTGCACTTTGTGATTTTTTTTTAATAAGTGATTTGGATGAGGAAGTGGGAAGGTGGGTTGGTAAGTTTGCCGATGACCTGAAGGTTGGTGGAATGGTGGATAGTGTGGAGGGCTGTTGTAGGTTGCAATGGGGCGTTGACAGGATGCAAACTGGGCTGATAATTGGCAGATGGAATTCAACCTGGAAAGCGTGCAGTGATTCATTTTGGAAGGTCGAATCTGAATGCAGATTACAGGGTTAAAGGTAGGTTTCTTGGTGGTGTAGAGGAACGTAGGGATCCACATCCATGGATCGCTCAAAGTTGTCGCCCAAGTTGATAGGGTTGTTAAGAAAGTGTATGGTGTGTTGGCTTTCATTAGCAGGGGGATTGAGTTTAAGAGCTGTGAGGTTATGCTGCAGCTGTATAAAGCCCTGGTTAGACCACACTTGGCATATTTATTCAGTTCTGGTCGCCTCATTATTGGATGGATGTGGAAGCTTTAGAGAAGGTGCAGAGGAGATTTACCAGAATGCTGCCTGGACTGGAGGGTGTGTCTTATGCAAAAAGGTTGAGGGAGTTAGGGTTTTTCTCATTGAAGCGACGAAGGACGAGAGGTGACTTGATAGAGGTGTACAAGATGATGAGAGACATAGATAGAGTGAATAGCCAGTGACATTTTCCCAGGGTGGAAATAGCTATCATGAGAGGGAATAATTTTATGATTGGAGGAAGGTTTGGGGGGGATGTCAGAGGTAGGTTCTTTACACAGAGTGGTGGGTGTGTGGAACGCTCTGCCAACAGTGGTAGTATAGTCACATACATTAGGGACATTTAAGTGACTCTTGGCCAGGCACATGGAAGACAGTATTTAGCCTGATCTTAGAGTAGGATGAAAGGGCCGAAGGGTCTGAACCGTTCTATGGTTTGTGGACCGAGCCTCTCATTCACTAATTGAGAACTCCTCTTGCTCTGCCATTTTATTTTTGGTTTTTAATTTGCAGAAATCCAGAGCAATGGGAATGAACTCCTGAAAGAGGCGATACAGTGTCTCCTGGGAGGATCTGAACAGGAGACTGGAAAGAACATCCATGTGCTCAACACCCTGTCATGGGAACGGACTGAAGTAATCTCAATGCCACGACTGGAAGGAGACGAAGTCCTGGGTAATAGAATTAGACTTGGTGACTGAAAAGCTTTCAAACATTGAATGCCTGCCCTGCTGCTGTCTGGAAACAAACATAAGCTGATTCCTAAATAGGCCAAAAACATTGTATTCAAGAGGGGAGACTGACAGTAATAGCAGTCTCCTGCAGGAGCACATTATGACTTTATTCTTTAATTAGAAGTCAGTGTCACTGGCAAGACCAGCACTTGTTGCTCATTCCTAATTGCCCTACTAACTTGCTTGGCCAATTCAGAGATCAGTTAAGAATCAACAACATTGAATCAGGTATCAGGATTTAGTAAGGACAGCAGGATTGCCTTCCTTCGTGGGCATTAATGAATTGGGTAGATTTTTTTGACAATCGCTGGTAATTTCAGAGTCACCTTTACTGAGGCTAACTTTTAGTTTCCAATTTTTAGAAATTAAAAATATTCTATAGCAGCATATTGCTGGTATTTGTCAGGAACCTATTGTGATGAAAATTTATTCACAACAAAGTTTATTTGACAAAAAATGTCTGTGGTCAGATAAAAAGTGTTTTGCAGTATCTTACTCAGAAATATGACTTTTCTATTTTTAAATGTGTTTCATTTTTTTATGTATTTGAAGTTCCCCTTTTATGGTTTCATTATTCTCTGGCTGTTGGGGAGATAGGCTCCTCTGTTTGTGCTGCGCTTGAGTCAGCACAGTACTGGGGAATCCTGGCCACTTTCTCTGATGGAGTGAGGAAGATTAAGAATTAAGGTCAAAATTAAGGCAGGTGATGGTCTATACATTAAGGCACCAGTACATCGCACCATCTGTTTACTGTTGGAATCGTGGCAACACAATGGTGGTTAACACTGCTGCCTCACAGCGCCAGAGATCTGGGTTCAATTCCCGCCTCAGGCAACTATCTGTGTGGAGTTTGCACATTCTCCCCGTGTCTGAGTGGGTTTCCTCCGGGTGCTCCGGTTTCCTCTCACAGTCCAAAAAATGTGCAGGTTAGGTGAATTGGCCATGCTAAATTGCCCATAGTGTGAGGTGAAGGGATAAATGTAGAGGAATGGGTTGGGTGGGTTGCTCTTCGGGGGGTCAGTGTGTTGGGTCGAAGGGCTTGTTTCCACACTGTAAGTGAGTAATCTAATCTAAACATTGAGAACAGCCATGATTATAATTTATGCATCTGTTTTTCCTCTTCGGAGATTCCTGTCAGGGTACAGTTCAACAGGTCTTTGAAACCTTGCCAAGGTGGTCTTCTTAGATACTGAGTGTTAACAAGCTTATTTGACCTTGAGGAGCATCACAGCACAGCTTGAAGTACTCGCACATTTTGTTGGCAGGGAAGGGTCCAGAATAGCAACTGAGAGTGGCTGAGTGTTAATTTATATTTCCTTTCCCTAACCCAGTGGTGCCAAGGCCATTTTTGTGCCACTCAGATGATTAGAAGTTCTTATTCTCCTGTTCCTTAACTGAAAACAGCCAAGTATTGTTTGCTTTGATCCCCAACTCAGGCTTCTAAAGTCAAATAATTGTATCAATTATATTATGTGTGAGGTTGTCAAACAAAATTCTAATCTTATTCATCCTTTCTCTTCACAGACATTCATGTGTTGATGCATCATAGGGTAGTTTCAGTAGCTCAGTTTGAAGCTGGCACACTGGGTTAATATGAGGTCTGATCCAGAGACATCCAATTCTAGAAAGTTGCTTGCAGTATATTTGTCCAGGATCTGGCCGTTCAGTGTCTATACTTGATTTATCCATTACTGTCACCAAAGTTTTAAGTCGCTTCGGTCCTAACTAAGCCATTCTTCGCAGCTGTGCTGGCTGTCCTGTTTCATGCTTCTAATGACCCTGTTCTTCCCCCATTCATTCCAACTTAATCAGTTTAGATTAGATTACTTACAGTGTGGAAACAGGCCCTTCGGCCCAACTTGTCCACACCGACCCGCCAAAGCGCAACCCACCCATACCCCTACATTTACCCCTTAACTACCACTACGGGCAATTTAGCATGGCCAATTCACCTGACCCGCACATCTTTGGACTGTGGGAGGAAACCGGAGCACCCGGAGCAAACCCACGCAGACACGGGGAGAACGTGCAAACTCCACACAGTCTGTCGCCTGAGTTGGGAATTGTACCCGGGTTTCAGGCACTGTGAGGCAGCAGTGCTAACCACTGTGCCACCGTACCGCCCTCTTTATTATATCCTTTCTTGACTGACTGAATCCTTGCAGGTTAGGGACAAGTTGGGTTCAAACAGAAAGCTAGAATTCATTGCAGCTTTGATAAAAGGTCATTGACCTGAAATATCAACTCTGTTTTCCTGTCCAGAGTTGCTGCTGGAGCTAATGTTTCAGCATGTGATTGATAAAGTTCAGTAAATTAGGAGCCAGTCCATTGGTTGAAAGTTCACTTCGTTTGACGATTCCATTATCATATTTGCCTGTAGTCTAATTGTTTTACACCCTGGGAGTTGCTGGTAACCCGATGGATGCTCCCTGTCACAGCAAACTCCAGTTGAATTGCTCTCCTCTGACCTCCAAGTGATCAATTAGTCCTTTTTGTTTTAGCATCTGTCTGAATATTGATAAACTAGTAGTATCAATGCATGCTTATTTTACCCCTTTCAGTTACCGTTGCCATTCCAATAGCTATGTCTGTTCAGGATCCACAATCACAGAAAGTGATTCTTAATTACAGATTCAGCCAAAGTTAACCAGACACACAAACTGTAAACCAATTGTTGGCCTAGATAGGGACAGAAAAGTAAAGACAGAAGAATGAGTGAGAACATCAGCGAGAATAGCTGGGAGACATTCTTATTTAACCACCCTTGTTACAATGGGTACAGTGCTCCAAAATGTTAACCCTAGGTCTGTGAAGGGAGGGAAATGATGTCTTCTGATAAAGCTTTCACTAAGGTTTGCATTCTTTGTCATTTGCAGCTCTGATAAAGGCTCCCAGTGTAGGGTTTGCCACAGTGACCAAGCCTCTGGTCCCACCTCATCCAGTTATTGTCAATTCTCAGGTAATTATAGCATAAAACACTGATTTTTGTGGTCTCTGTGTCCTCTGACTCTTCACCTTGATGCACTATATTGTTTTTGCTCTGTGTGCCGTCATCCATCAGTCATGGTCCAGTACTCACACCAGGGAATCAGAAAACTGAGTTCTAGTCCCAACCTAAAGATACAAACTCAAATTTTATTTTGACAAGTAAAAACACTAAACTGAGGGTACTTGAAGAAGAGCACAGAAGGTATCGTAGTGTTCTGACAACATTTATCCTTCATTCAGCATCACTAAGCAATGCAGAGTATTGGCTCGTTAACATGTTGCCTATGTGGAAGCTTGTTGTGCAGAAATTGGCTGTGTGTTTTGTTTGTTAAGACTGTGACCAAAGAGTTTCATTGACTTTATCAGAGTATTCTGAATCGTGAGAAATGCTTTATAAATTTATATCTGTCTGTCTTGATCTGTTGCTTATTCTCTGTCTTTCCCTGTTGTTTTCTCTCTCACTGTCTCCGTCTTACTGTCCATGCACTTTCAAGGTTCCACATTACTTCCCTTTCCTTTGCCGTTTCACTCCTCCCCCTTAATTCCATTTACACAACACACTGGTGCTTCTCATGCTAATGTGCTGTATTTTGCCGTTTCCCTTCCTTGCTATGCGTACATTTATGTTTGCGTTCTCATGCATCACTGATTCTTGTTGCAGGGAGATGGTTCTGTACTTATGGAGAATGGAATTCTCAAAGTCGCATTTGATTCATTGGGCCGTATAACATCGCTTTCTCATTTACTTTACAAAAGGTATAGAAGATCCACTTCATACATTGCTAAGCATACAAATTGAATGATTGAGTGGTTTATCTATTGTTACTTACATTTTACAGTGAATATTACAGTAAAATACAGTGAAAATCTTCATTAGTCGCCACAGTCCGGCACTACTTTGAATTGTTTAAGAATAAAAAGGATAAAAGATATAACTGACAGAGTCCTGCGCTCTGAGCCGGCTCACCCAAACACACCTGCGCTGCCACGCATCCTCCTCTGCCTCGCTGCCATCTGCACCGAACTCAGTAACGTAGGAGTCACCATTCTTTAGGCACCATCTCTTTGCCGTGGGGGCCTACCTCACCAACACAACCACCGATGCCAGGTCCCATGCTGAACCCCCACTCGCTTCACAAACCAGAAGTCCTCCATTCTGCTGTTTTCTTGATGATGCTAGGAGTCCCAGCTCTAGTCATCCCACACTGCTGCCACTGCAGCCACCGCCTCACCCAAGTCAGGAGTCCCCACTCTGGGCCGACTCCAAGCAGGAGTCCCTGGCTCCACTGTCACCCAGACCACCATCTCGTCAAGAGTCCTGCTCCAACCACCCTCATCTGAGATGTCGCTTTGCAGCACTGCCATCTTGAAAAGCCCACTGCCACCACCTCTGAATTAGAATTAGAATTTCTACATTGCAGAAACAGGCCCTTCAGCCCAACAAGTCCATACCGACCCTCAGAAGTGTATCCGACCCAGACACATTACCCTACATTTCTCCTGACTAATGCACCTAACATATACATCCCTGAACACTGTGGACAATTTAGCATAGCCAACTCACCTAAGCTGCAGATCTTTGGATCGTGGGAGGAAACCGGAGAACCTGGAGGAAACCCAAGCAGACACGGGGGCAATGTGCAAACTCCACACAGACAGTCGCCCAAGGTTTGAATAGAACCTGGGTCCCTGGCATTGAGGTAGCAGTGCTAACCACTGAGTCACCGTGCTGATCTAATCTGATGACTGGAGGAGCTTTGCCACTGCTGCTAGTCCGGAATTCCAGGAGAACGTCCCTATCACCGCTACTATCACTGCCTCCAATTGCCATGAGGACTCTCTCTGCCGCCACCTCCTGACCCCATTTTCGTACATGACACGCTGTAGCTACCATTCCAGTTTTGCCTTAAAAGGCTCCAAAGAAGTGAAAAATGACAGAAAAATAAAAGTGGAAAAAAAGAAAAAAAATCAAAAGCACACGTGAACGGATGAGCCCCAGGCAGTAGCCCCCATCAGCCCTGCCACTCAGGCAGTAGCCCCCATCAGCCCTGCCACTCAGGCAGTAGCCCCCATCAGCCCTGCTACTCAGGCAGTAGCCCCCATCAGCCCTGCTACTCGGGCAATAACCCCTATCAGCCCTGCTACTCAGGCAATAACCCCCATTAGCCCTGCTACTCAGGCAATAGCCCCCATCAGCCCTGCTACTCTGACAGTAACCCCCATCAGCCCTCCTACTCTGCACCATCATTATTTGTTTTTCATAGAACATTACAGCACAGTAAGGCCCTTTGACCCTCGATGTTGTGTTACCCTGTGAAACCAATCCGAAGCCCATCGAATCTACACTATTCCATTCTCATCCATATGCCTATCCAATGACCATTTAAATGCAAGTACAGGTGGCTGTTGCAGTCAGTGCTTTCCATGCCCCTACTACTGAGTTAAGAAAATCCCTCTGACATCTGTCCTATATCTATCACCCCTCAGTTTGAAGCTATGCCCCCTTGTGCTAGCCATCACCATCAGAGGGAAAAGGCTCTCGCTGTCCACTCTATCTAATCCTCTGATTATCTTACATGTCTCAATTAAGTCACCTCTCAATCTTAGATTACTTACAGTGTGGAAACAGGCCCTTCAGCCCAACAAGTCCACATCGACCCTCCGAAGACCAACCAACCCAGACCCATTCCCCTACATTTAGCCCCTCACCTCACAGTAGGGGCAGTTTAGCATGGCCAATTCACCTAACCTGCACATCTTTGGACTGTGGGAGGAAACCGGAGCACCCGGAGGAAACCCACGCAGACACGGGGAAAATGTGCAAACTCCACACAGACAGTTGCCTGAGGCAGGAATTGAACCCAGGTCTCTGGCACTTCTCTAATGAAAACAGCTTCAAGTTCCTCAAACTTTCCTCGTAAGACCTTCCTTCCATACCAGGCAACATCCTAGAAATCTCAGAAATCTTGTGTCCAAATGATGTAAATTTTAAAAATCTGTATGATTTGTTCTGTACAACTGCAGGAGCCTATCTGAGGTTCTGAACACCAAAATGTACTTGTGAGGAAGCTGAAAGTACACAGCATGTCTGTCGCCATCTCAATGGATGTTTTCATATTTTTGAACTGCTGTTCTGACCAAATCCAAACTGTTTTCCTCTTTGACACAGCAACATTTGCGAGAAAACAATCAAGCATTTTCCTTTCTCTCTCATAACGAGTCTGTTTTTGACATCTGGCATCGGCTGAGCCAGCATTTATTTCCCATCCCTCATTGTCTTTGAGAAGGTGGTGGTGAGCTACTTTCTTGAACCGCTGCAGTCCACATGCTGTAGGTTGACTGACGACACTCTTGGGGAGGGAATTCCAGGATTCTGACACAGTGACAGTGAAGGAATGACAATATATTTCCAAGTCAGGATGGTGAGTGAATTGGAGGGGAACTTGCAGGTGGTGTTCAGATCTGCTGCCCTTGTCCTTCCAGTTGGGATTTGGATTGGGTTTGAGAAGTGCTGTGTAGGGACCTTTTGGTGAATATCTGCAGTGCTTCTTGTGGATGGTACACATTGCTGCTATTGCGCATCAGTGGTGAAGGGAGTAGATGTTTGTGGATATGGTGCCAATCAAGATAATAACAGAGTTGAAGTTACTGGTGGTCACTGAGCTGCTGGTTGAAGATGTACACAAAGCAAAAATGCAAAGGAATTTCAAAATGGACCTCCTATCCTGCATTTACTCTGGTACTTTCACTCCAACATAATGGCACTTTCACACATCAGCTTAGGGTGTTTGGACGTGGATCAGGGGAGGTAATGTATATCCAGCCTGTATACAGTGGGACAATCTTGGTTGGGGATTAAAGGGCGATGCTTTTGTATGTCAGAGATTGAGGTGGAACCTGATACCGCAGAGTGGTGATGGGGTGGTGTGAATGATTGAGGGATGGTTACCCAGGCGTTACAGCAGGTTTTAATCCCTCTGACATTTCCTGCCTAACTATTCAGGTAAGATTTTCAAAACCCTTTGAAGTCTCTGTCTCTAACTCAATATTGGGGATATCTTTGGAGGGCTCCTACAGAGGATAATTGACCATCATAAGTTCAAACATTATGGGCAGTTACCATGTGGTGGGACCTCTGAGGAATCCTGCAATGCATCTGTCCGTACCTGTGGACGCTGGTGGATCTGGGCTTTGCTGAATTAATGGGCACAATATAGAGAACAGTTCTTCGAACTGACAAAAAAAACAGCCCTTTCTCAGTAGCTTTGAATTTTGCTTTGGTTTATATTTCCTTGCAGTTGTATACAGATATGACACTGTGATTACTACAGAGCACAGTGTTTGTGAACACTTGCTGTCAGTGTGCAGAAAGCATTTAAAATTCACTCTGAGCTCTAAATCTTAAATCAGAAGCATCCTACTGAGCGTCAGGGAAGTAAAGTTTTGATGGTGATGATTATTATGTGTCAATCTGAAACTCACAATGTGCATTTTAAAAATGATCTACCTGGAGGAGAAAGTTTGTTTGCTATCTTTGATTTGAAAGCAGAAGTTTCATTCACACTGTGTTTATTTGTAAAGGGAAGTTAATAAATAATAAGTTGCAATAATGCAAAACTAAGTTAGCAATAGGTAGTAATCTTAAATACAGGCTAAATAAAAGCTTGTGACTTGTATTGGAGACGTTAAATCAACTTATCATTCTGTTGAGTGTTAGTGAGGATTAATAAACAAAGCCTTTTCCCTGGGGTGGGGGAGTCCAGAACTAGAGGGCATAGGTTTAGGGTGAGAGGGGAAAGATATAAAAGAGACCTAAGAGGTAACTTTTTCACACAGAGGGTGATACATGTATGGAATGAGCTGCCAGAGGAAGTGATCGAGGCTGGTACAATTGCAGCATCTAAAAGGCATCTGGATGGGTGTATGAATAGGAAGGGTTTGGAGGGATATGGGCCAGGTGCTGGCAGGTGGGATAGATTGGGTTTGGATATCTGGTTGGCATGAATGGGTTGGACTGAAGGGTCTGTTTCCGTGCTGTACATCTCTGTGACTCTCATATTGTTCTGTATTCAGCTGTAGCACTGCTGAGAAAGAAAAAAGATTGATAATTCTACCAGAGACTGACGATCTTCCTGTGCTATATTCTTTCCTGTCAGTCGCCCCTAATACATCCACTTTTATGATTCTCTCCCTTACTTTTATTGCATGGATACATGCAGTTATGATAGGTTATGACCACTTTGCAGCACTTGAATGCTTCTTCCTCAGACCCAGCCAGAAATGTTCATTTACCCTGATTTTATTACTTAAAGCTTATATTTTAGTTCGTGGCAATTAGATCAGTAATTTAACTCTGTACTGCATGGTCACTTTGATAGTTTACAGGGCAAATGCTTCAGGAACCTTGAAGGTAACTCAAGCTATTTTTGAAGGAACTACATACAGCATGGCTGTAATAGTGAGGCTAAAGGAGAAAGGTAGTTTTAGAATAACACAGCTTGATGTAAGGTTCTGGAAGTTACCGTTTATAAAGGGATAAGGCCGTGGATAGGGCAGTAGTATGCGAGGACACTAGATTTGAGAGTCGGATTTATGAAATACCATTCTCTCCTTAATTGCCAATAATCATAGGATTTAATGTCTTTGTTATTTGTGTGAACAGCTAAAGTGTTAAAGAAAACAACAGTATGTATTTGTAACCATTTTCCTGTTGTAAAGTAGTTCCAGAACTGGGAGGATCCTTTGCTCATCACTGGAGTCTCAAGTTAATGAGAACATTGTTGTTGTCTGTGTTGTACTTCCAGGGAGACTATTCCTGACGGCTGCTGTGGGAACCAGTTTGTGTTGTTTGATGATGTTCCTTTATACTGGGATGCATGGGATGTCATGGATTATCATTTAGAAACAAGGTAATGTCAGAATAATCCTCATAATGAATATTTAGGTTTTGCATTTCTATGCACTTCTAATGAGAGAGAAATCATTGTTATGAACCAAAAACCCCCAGGTTTCTGTGTGTACAGTTAACTGCTGGGAGCAACAGCTGGAATGACAGGCAGGGCTTTATGTAAGAACCAGTGGATGGTGAAGCTTAAACTGATTCTTTAAAACTCCTATGAGAATCTGTCAATTTTTTTATCTTTTCTCCATAAATCATTGAATACATAGGTGTCTAACCTGTGCTGCAATTAGAACCTAGAACATTACAGAGCAGTACAGGCCCATCGGCCCCTGATGTTGCACCAAACTTTGGAACCAATCTGAAGCCCATCTAACCTACGCTATTCCTTTATAATCCATTTGTTTATCTAATGACCATTTAAATGCCCTTAAAGTTGGCGAGTCTACTGCTGTTGTAGTGGTCAATCGTTTCACTGTACAGTCCATCTGAACAAATACCTCTTTGTATCTATCACATTAAAAACCTTCCTTTTTTTTGGTGCTGTAGCTGCCAAGATCTTATGCAGTTTCCATCTTTTAAGATTTGCTGATACCACTGCAGAATTCTTGGTTTTGCAGTAAAGTTGAGCTCATATCGATGTTTGTTTGATGAAAAGGCCGGCCGGTGATTTGGGTCCCACTCCAGGACTTGTTGGCCCTGAAAGAAACAAGCCAGTGGTGCAGGCAATTCAGAGTGTAATGGTGTCAGTCCCCAGCCCAGATAAATGAGAGTGTGTGACAGCAAGGACATCTGGATGTAAAACTACTTAGCAGATCCAAAAGAAAATTGTAGTTTATCAGAAGGAGTGATCCATGAGTTATTGTAATGAACCCATCTAACAGGATAGAAGCCAGAGAGTGAGAGAAAGATATTTCTTGTATAATGGGAGACTAAATTAATCTCATCTGGAAATCTGCTCATCAGGAAACCTGTGTCACAAGTTGTGAAATCCCTGGAGGTAGTCTGCCCTGGCGGAGTCAGGGGAAGTGTAAGATACTCTATCCGTATCAGTGACAGCAGCAAGATCCGCCAAGAGATCATACTGGATGCTTGCTGTCCCTATGTTAAGTTCAAAACAGAGGTGAGTAGATTTTAGAAATGTCAATATTTTCAGCTTCAAATCACACACTTAACGACCATTTGGCTTTGCTGTGTTTCTCCTCTTCAGGTGGAATGGCATGAAGCACACAAGTTTCTGAAAGTGGAGTTTCCCACAACAGTGCACAGTCTCAATGCCACCTATGAAATCCAGTTTGGACACCTGCAGCGACCGACACACAGGAACACTTCATGGGATTGGGCGCGCTTTGAGGTATGGATAATTTGGAATTGCACAACATAACAGTCCGGCCAGTGTGAAAATTGCATTGTTCAGCTCTTTTGGGGTTGAGTAAGTGCTTTGTAAGGAATAACTGGCTTATTTCATAAATTTAGTCTGGTACTGCTCTGTTTTGCAGTGATGTCAGAAAGCACTTCTGCATATACAGCATGGATGAAATCTGGACTTGCTTTTACCCAGAAAGTTGTTGATTCTGGGGGTTCAACTGAAAATTTAAAAATTGAAACTGATAGTCCTTTTGTTAGTTAAGGGTATGAAGAGGCACAGGAGCAAAGAATGTGGACAGCAGTGTCGAATTGAATGGAATAGACTTGAGAGGCTGAATGATCTACCTTTTTCCCTATGTTTAGACCAGGATGGTCAGATCCTGGTCAGGGATCTGTTCTGGATTTTCAAAGAACTTTATTGTTCTTAGTCTTTCAATTTGTCTTCAAAATTGAGGTAGCTCCTTTGACTGTTGAACATGAAGGTTGAGTGAAAGATATCATACTGCACGTACAACAATTGTGCATCTTTCAGGTAATATTGCCTGCTTATGGCTTTTCTCTGTCAAAACAATTAAGGTGATAACTGAGATCAGAGGTGAGTAGCAGCACTGACCCAGAAGAAGTTAATGTTTTGTTTGCCAAAAGGTACAGGCCTAACTCAGCACCATCTCCTGCTGATGTGTCCCCCCAATCTGTTCAGGTTACATCAAAACAAAGCTACAGCAGCCTCTGTATCTTCTGCAAACTGAACTGCTTGCTCTGTCAGCAGATACTCTCACAAGTAAAACAATAGGACCTTTTAACCAAGGTTCTTCTTTGAATCGTTATCTCCAGTGGTAATGTGGACAATATAGGTTAACTTTTAGAATATAATATACTTTATTGTCACATGTACTCAATAACATTGTTACAATGTTGTCTTTCAAGGCACCATTTTAGGTACAAACTACCTAGGTACAAATCTTAGATACAAAAAGAGGAACAAAAAAGAAAAGTTGCATTACCTTATGGTGATTCATGGTGTAAGTTAGAAATAAGACATAGTTAAAAGGATAAACAATTACAGGTAAACACTGCATTACAGTAACTCAGCACAGTGGCTCCCACATGTCTGAACAGTCTCGCAAGCCACTGACCACCTCTGCTGGTCTCCAGTCCAACAATTATCCTCACTCCACATTATGCCTCCAGCCCATTCCACTCCACTCTGGCTCTCAGGTGCCCCATTCCAGGCCGCAAGCTCTCACACTGACTGTCATCCACTCCACCCCTCAGGCCCACTCCACTCTGGCTCCCAGCTGCTCCACATTGCTACATCCCCCAGGCCGCTCTGCTCTAGCTCTCAGCCGCTCTGCACCACTCCAGGCCTCTGACCTGCTCCACTCTGGCTCTCAGCTGCCCCAATCCTGGCCACATGCTCACACCACTCTGACTCTCAGCCACTCCACCCCTCAGGCCCGCTCCGTTCTGACTCCCAGCTGCTCCACACTGTTACAGTCCTCAGGCCACTCTGCTCCAGCTCTCAGCCATTCTGCACCACTCCAGGTCTCTGATCTGCTCTGCTCTGGCTCTCAGCTACTCCAAGGTAAGTTTCGTATCAGAAAAAAACTATGAAGTTTTAGAAAAAAAAAAAGAGACGAAGAAAAGTGGACAAAAAAAGCTATCGGTTGATGAGCCCAAAAGCTGCCACTGCCGCCATTTTGAAATCTTAACTTTTAACTGTAAGTAACTTCAAGCTTGTTTAAAGTTGTCACTTGAGAGGCTTACCAATTTCTTAACCAGGTGTTCTCATTTAAAGTTAAAACTTTAAATGATATTCACAGTAACAGTATGCAAGGTCAACTGCAATTAACAACTTATGCAGTAAACACACATGAAGATGATGGAATTCTAATTTTGGTTTGATAGTGTTCGGTATATATGGTGGTTTGATAATGTTCGGTATATATGCTGGTTTGATAGTGTTCCGTATATATGGTGGTTTGATAGTGTTCCGTATATACGGTGGTTTGATGGTGTTCGGTATATATGGTGATTTGGTAGTGTTCGGTATATATGGTGGTTTGATAGTGTTCCGTATATGGTGGTTTGATAGTGTTCCGTGTATATGGTGGTTTGATAGTGTTGGTAGATATGGTGGTTTGATAGTGTTCGGTATATATGGTGGTTTGATGGTGTTGGGTATATATGGTGGTTTGGTGGTGTTGGGTATATATGGTGGTTTGGTAGTGTTCGGTATATATGGTGGTTTGGTAGTGTTGGGTATATATGGTGGTTGGAGTCCAGCATGTAGGACGCAGAGTATTTGAATTCTGGTTGTCTCTGTGTGGGGTCCTCACAAGTTGGCTGGTCCACATGATGTTCCACTCGTTATTACAAGGCAAAAAAAATAAGAGCCACTGAGATTAGTCATCCAAAGGGAGAGCAGATTTTGTGTCCTGAGAAACGCTGGGACAGCTAATTGTACACTTGAGCAGAGGATAGAGAAGGAAAAGAGCGACACTTGATGACTTTAAATTTAGTTTGATGATCTTAAATAGCCTGATATTATGGAAATCACCTAGATTATATGAATAGTTTAGGAGTAAGTGAATAACCTGAGGATAGGATTCATTCCAATTAACTGCTTTACTGCTGCAAGTAGTAAACATCTGTGCTGCTGCTGTTGAGAAATAGTTCTGTGCCAAATGGCCAGGTTCAGCCACAGCTAGTTAAGTGTAAGCTGTTTTCAGAGCTAGTGTTTACTTGTTGAAAATCAGTGACTCCACCGTTCCAATTGATTAGTCCACATTTAAGGAAAAGAGAGTAAGTTTTTGTCAGGGAAAATGTCTGAGTCAGGCCTGCAGGGTAGAAACTTTATTGTAATCAAACGTGGTAATTCCAAAGTAGCTGATAGGCACTGTTCAAGCAGAGACTATTTCACTGACTAAGGTAATTCAAAAGTGGGGAGACAGATACATATCCATGTGGTTTCTGTATTGAAAGCTAACAGGAGCCAGAAGACCAGTAAGGTGTCTGAAATTCTGCTTCAAAGATGTTTGATTAGGTGAAGTCAAGGCCCTATATATCAATTTTTCACATGAGCCAATAAGAGAGAACAATGATGACATCATCTCTGTACCCTCAGGATGGTCCATGGCTATATCAGTTTGGCAACAGGAGCTAACTCTGAAAATAATAACCCATAAAGGTGCCTGATAACTACCTCACATTGTGGAAGTTTTTGTCCTGATGGATTTGCTACATGTCCATTATTTCCAGTAGCTGGGAGTACCTCAGTGTTTATCCTCATTTGTTTTGCATTATGAAACTGTCACATAACTTTCTCCTACCCTGCTAATCTGCCTTGCACTCCACGTCAGCAGTTACTCTTGCTCTCATGTTCTGTCCACTCTAGGGTCTAGCTGTCAAATATTGATGAAGGTACTTATAAAAATCTCACATCACAGGTGAGTGCAAAATATACATAGTCATAGAGATGTACAGCACAGAAACAGACTCTACAGTCCAACTCATCCATGCAGACCAGTTATCCTAAACTAGGAGAAAGTGAAGACTGCAGATACTGGAGATCAGAGTCAAGAGTGTGGTGCTGGAAAAGCACAGCCGGTCAGGCAGTATCTGAGGAGCAGGAGATTCGATGTTTCAGGCATATGCCCTTCATCAGGAACTCTCGACTCAGATATTATAACCTAATGTAGTCCCATTTTCCAGCACTTGGCCCATATTGGTCTGAACCTATTCATGTGCCTATTCTGATGCCTTTTAAATGTTGTAATTGTACCAGTCTCTACCACCTCTTCTGGCAGTTCATTCCATACATACCCTTTGCGTGAAAAAGTTGCCCGTTATGATCCTTATAAATTTTCCCTCTCACCCTAAATCTATGCCCTCTAGTTCTGGACTCCACCATCCCAGGGAAAAGACCTTGTCTGTTTATCTAATCCATGCCCCTCATGATTTTGTAAACCTCTATAATGTCACCCTTCAGCATCTGACACTCCTGGGAAAACAGCCCCAGCCTATTCACCCTCTCCCTGTAGCTCAAATCCTCCAACCCTGGTAACATCCTTGTAAATCTTCCTGAATCCTTTCAAGTTTCACAACATCCTTCCCATAGGAGGGAGACCAGAACTGCACAATATTCCAAAAGTAGCCTAATCAATGTCTTGTACAGCCGCAACATGACTTCCCAAATCCTATATTCACTGCTCTGTCCAATAAAGGAAAGCATACTAAACGCCTTCTTCACTATCCTGTCTACTTGCGACTCCACTTTCAAGAACTGTGAACCTGCACTCCAAGGTTCCTTTGTTCAGCAACACTCTCCAGGACCTTAATATTAAGTTTATAAGTCCTGCCCTGATTTACCTTTCCAAATGCAGCACCTCACATTTATCTAAATTAAATTCCATCTGCCACTCTTCAGCTCATTCACCCATTTGATCAATCTCTCGTACGCTGACGTATCCTTCTTTGCTGTCCACTACACCTCCAATTTTGGTGTCATCTGTAAACTTCCGAACTACACCTCCTATGTTCACATTCCAAATCATTTATATAAATGACAAAAAACGGTGGACCCAGCACCAATCCTTGTGGCACTCCACTGGTCACAAGCCTCCAGTCTGAAAAACCACCCTCTGTCTTCTATCTTCGAGCCAGTTCTGTATCCAAATGGCTAACTCTCTCTGTATTCCATGAGATCTAACCTTGCTAACCAGTCTACCATGACGAACCTTGTCAAACGCCTTTCTGAAGTCCATGTAGATCATGTCCACTGCTCTGCCCTCTTCAGTCCTCTTTGTTGCTTCTTCAAAAAAACTCAATCAAGTCAGTGAGACATGATTTCCCACGCACAAAACCATATTGACTATCCCTAATCAGTGCTTGTCTTTCCAAATGCATGTGAATCCTGTCCCTCAGGATTCCCTCCAACAACTTGTCTACCACTGATGTCAGGCTCACTGGTCTATAGTTCCCTGGCATGTCCTTACCACCTTTATGAAACAGTGGCACCACATTAGTCAACCTCCAGTCTTCTGGTACCTCACATGTGACTATCTAAAATACTAATATCTCAGCAAGGGGCCCAGCAATCACTTTCCTGGCTTCCCACAGAGTTCTAAGGTACACCTGATCAGGCACTGGGCATTTGTCCACTTTATCCATTTTAAGACATTCAGCACCGCCTCCTCTGAGGAGGACATTTTTCAAGATGTCGCCATCTATTTCCCTACATTCTATATCTTCTGTGTCCTTTTCCACAGAAAGCACTGATGCAAAATACTCGTTTAGTATTTCTCCCATCTTCTGTGGTTCCATACATAGGCTGCCTTGCTGATCTTTCAGGGGTCCTTTTCTCTCCCTAATTACTCTTTTGTCCTTAATGTATTTATAAAATCTCCTTAACCCTATTTGTCGAAGTTATCTCATGTCCCCTTTTTTGCCCTCCTGATTTCCCTCGTAAGTATTCTCCTACTGCCTTTATACTCTTCTTAGGATACACTCAATCTCTGCTATTGATACCTGACATATGGTTCCTTCTTTCTCTCAACCAAAACCTCAATTTCCCTCGTCATTCAGCATTCTGTACACCTACCAGCCTTGCCTTTCACCCGATCAGGAATTGAAATAATGAAAAGAACCATGGAATTGCAAATTTTTCTTTCAAATGTCAAGATCACTAAAGTTCAAATCGATGTTAAAATGATGAAAGAAAGTTTCAAGTAATACAGGTACTGAATGCTAAATGAATCACTACTACAAACAAGTCACATCGAAGTATGTGTTCTGATCAGAAATTTGCCCAAGGACAAATGAATTTCAATTCTTCAGCATAAATACACTTTACTTCTGCTTTTTGCGTAGGATGACTAGTCCCTTCAATAGGAACCTCATACTAATTCAAGTTCACTAATATCTATTTCAGTTTCATTATTGGTCTTTTCTATCAATGGCTACGATACTTGTTCACTTGGAGTGGGATGATCATGTGGTTGCATCAACTTGACTCAATAGCAATACTCCCAAGTTAGAGCCACAAAAGCACAGAACGTTAAAGTATCTACAATGAGTCAGTAGGTCTCAGATTCAAATCTTCATTCAGGACCTGAGTATCTTAACCCAGGCTGCCATTCCAACGTAGCACAAAGAGAACATGGCACTGCCAAGGCCCTATTTTTCACAAGATAGAAATTAATGCCCTGACTGCCTGCTCTGCTGAGCATCAGAAGTCTCAATGGAACTTGAAGATGAGTGGCGAAAGGGAGGACTGCAGACCTGGAGATTAAAGTTGAGAGTGTGGTGCTGAAAAAGCACAGCAGGTCAAGCAGCATCCGAGGAACAGGAGAATCAATGTTTTGGGCAAAAGCCCTTCATCAGGATTTCCTGATGAAGGGCTTTTGCCCGAAACGCCAATTTTCCTGCTCTTCGGATGCTACCTGACCTGTGCTTTTCAGCACCACCCTCTTGATTTGAAGATGAGTGGTAAAGTATTAATTTCCCTGGTCAATATTCATCAATTAGCCACCCTACCAAATATACAGATGCTGTCATCATTTACCTCATCCCTGTGTGCAAAATAGTTCCCATGTTTATTTAAAGAATGAATGACATGCAATAACTTGAAGCTTTTCACAATCATCACACAATACAGTGTAATCACTGGTGTTTTAAAACAAAGACTGTGCTCTGAAAACAGTTCACTGCCTATGAAGAATTTAGAATCATCATGAGGTTATGTGCAAAATAAATGCAAAATATTCCTTTGTTTACGATGCTCTAAGAGTATGGAGTTCATTTGCGTTTGTGTGGCCAACCCCACCAATATAGACCTCAAGCAGAAACAAACAAATTTAACAGGATCACACAAACAAATTGGTGAGTTGGTGTTATTTCATGCTGCAAATTAGCAAGCATTAGAGGTACCTCAAAGTTGAAACAGGTGCCTGGCTGAATCTGTGGTCTCTTGCAAGGCTAGGAGTACCACATTTAATTAATCTCAGTGGCCCAGATCTAGGGAAGGAGAGAGAATATTCACTTATAAATTCTCAATAGAGATCTACCATATCAGATCATTGGAGAGATACAAAATTAGAAGACCATTTAAAAAACAGCAAACAAAGCACTATAAAAATAAAACTGAAAAGGAGAAAGTGATGTGAAATAAGTAGAGAACCTTGGTACACCACACTTGGAGGACTGTGAATAGCTCTGATCTCCGTCATACAAAAAGGCAATAAGCATCAAAGAAAGTGCAGAAAAGATTCATGACAATGACATAAGAATGCCGAGGATACACTTATCTGAAAAGGTGATACAAAACTTGGTGAGGTGGTAAACCATGAGGATGGTCTTAGATTACAAGAGGACATAGATGGGCTGCTCAGTGGCAAATGGAATTCAATCTGGATAAGAGTGAGGTGATGCTCTTGGGCAGGACAAGCAAGGCGAGGAATCCATGATGAATGGTAGTACCCTGAGGATCAAAGGGAACAGGGTGTGCAGGTACACTGGTCCCTTAAGGTAGCAGGACAGGGAGATAAAGTGGTTAAGAAGACAACAGAAACAGAAAGTGCTTGAAAAACCTCAGCAAGTCTGGCAGCTTCTGTGGAGAGAAATCAGAATTAACAATTCAGTCAATTTTAGTTATAAAGACAGATTGGATAAGTGAGGTTATTTTCCTTGAAACAGAGGAGATGGATATGCATAAGATTATGAGATTACATTCAGGGCAGACAGGAAGGAACTCTTTCCCCTTGGTAGAGTGATCAATGTGGGCATAACTGAAGGTAAAGGACAGGAGGTTTCAAGGTGATGTGAGAAAAAGTAATTTCACTCAGCCGATGGTGGGAATCAGGAATTCATTGCCTGGAAAGGTGTGGAAGTAGAAGCCTTCATAACATTTAAGTACTGCAGTATTTAGAAGTGCACTTGGTCAAAGGCTGGGAAATGGATTAGGATAGTTAGGTATTTGTTTTTCAACACTGTAGACTGGATAGGCTGAAGGGTCTTTTTCTGTGTTGTAGCTCTCTACAAGGCAGCAATGGACGATATCCCCAGGTTTGGGCTGACAAGTGACAAGCCCTCATTCACGCCACTCGTGTGCCAGGCCATGATCGTCTCTGACAAGACAGAATCTGTCACCCTTCACCATCCAATGGCGATGATTATTGGTGATCATTGAACCTGCCGCACAGTGGGAGCATGCTGGGCCCATAACCCAGAGATCAATGGACCAAAACCATCTTCTCCTACTTTGTTCGCACATTCTCCCAGTGTGTGGGTTTCCGCCAGGTGCTCTGGTTTCCTCCCGTAGTCCAAAGATGAGCAGGTTAGGTTGATTGGACATGCTAAATTACCTACAGCATTTACAGGGATGTGTGGTTAGGTGAGTTAGCCATGGGAAATGCAAGATAGCAGGATTAGGGTATGGAGATGGGTCTGGGTGAGGTGCCCCTTAGAGGGTCAGTGTGGACTTATAGAACAAGAAGAAAATTTACAGCCCAGAAACAGGCCCTTCAGCCCTCCAAGCATGTGCTGATCCAAATCCACCTATCGTCCAATTCCTAAGCATCTGTATCCCTCTGCTCCCCACCTACTCATGCATCTGTCCAGACGGACCTTAAGTGAACCTACCACTGTGACGCAGTGTGCCTCCTCACTTTTACTCCCCACTCTGTCTTCAGCATAAAGACCAGCATTTTCCAACCCCTTTCAGTTCCAAACAAGAGTGAAATCAGACTCTAGACATTAATCGTTTCTCACTCCGCACGCATTTCCTGATCTGAAGACTTCCTCCAGCACACAGAAAGATAGAAATGTCATGTTTGATTTGCCCATGACACGTTTCTTGAATTTGGAGTGTTCTATTATAGTGTTTAATTAGGATCCGTCAAAAGCAGCGGCCAGTCTTGTCTGAGTGCAGAACCAACTCAACCGACTGAACAAGCTGCACAATTCTTCTATATGCTCTTTAGATGTGACACCCTCTCCCTCTTGTTAACCCAACAGGATTAAAGAGGCAGGGAGTACCATTCTCTCTAAACACGATTTCTAATCCAGTTATTCCAGACACACATCCATAACATCTAAACCTAAATAGTTAGAAGCTCCTCAGCCTGAACTCCCACAAACTATCTACCCTGTCTGTACCCTTTGTTTCTAATAAAAACAATCCTAATCTACTCAACCCTCTTGTCATAGCTAGCACCTTCCATACCAGGCAACATCCTCGTAAACCTTCTCTGCACCCTCTCCAACACATCCACATCCTTTTGGTAATGTGCCGAACAGAACTGTACACAGTATTCTAAATGCGGCCGAACCAAAGCCTTGTACAATTTTAACATGACCTGCCAGCTCTTATACTCAATAAGCTGCCCCATGAAGGCAAGCATACCATATGACTTCTTGACCACTCTATCCACCTGTGCAGCCACCTTCAGGGTACAATGGACCTGAACTCCCAGAACTCTCTGCCCATCAACTTTTCCCAAGGTTCTTCTGTTTACAGTCTAGTTCACTCCAGACTTAGATTTCCCAAAATGCATCACCTCATGTTTGCCTGGATTGAACTCCATCTGCCACTTCTCCATCCAACTCTCCAGTCTATCTCTATTCTCCTGTATTCTTTGACCGCCCCTTATGCTTTCTGCTCCTCCACTAATCTTCGTGTCATCTGCAAACTTACTGATCAGATCAATAATGCCCTCTTCCAGATCATTTATGTGTACCACAATCAGCAGGGGCCTCAGCACTGATCCCTGTGGAACACCACTGGTCACCTTTCTCCATTTCGAGAAACTTCCTTCAATTACTACTCTCTGTCTCCTGTTGCTCAACCAGTTCTTTATCCACCTAGCTGCACACCATGTGACTTCACTTTCTCCATTAGTTTTCCATGGAGAACCTTATTAAATGCCTTACTAAAGTCCATGTATGTAACATCCATAGTCCTTCCTTCATCTATCAACTTGGTCACTTAGATTCACAGAATCATAGAGATGTACAGCACGGAAATAGACCATTCAGTCCAATCCTTCCACGCTGACCAGATATCCCAACCCAATCTAGTCCCACCTGCCAGCATGCGGCCCATATCCCTCCAAACCCTTCCTATTTGTATACCCATCCAGTGGCCTCCACCACTTCCTCTGGCAGCTTATTCCATACATGTACCACCCTCTGCATGAAATGTTGCCCCTTAAGTCTCTTTTATACCTTTCCCCTCTCACCCTAAACCTCTGCCTCCGACGCTCCAGGGAAAACAGTCCCAGCCTGTTCAGCCTCTCCTTGTAGCTCAAATCCTCTAACCCTGGCAACATCTTTGTAAATCTTTTCTGAACCCTGGTAAGGCATGATCTCCCTTGCTGAGGGGTGACCTTATAGAGGTTTACAAAATTATGAGGGGCATGGATAGAGTAAATAGACAAAGTCTTTTCCCTGGGGTCAGGGAGTCCAGAACTAGAGAGCATAGGTTTAGGGTGAGAGGAGAAAGATATGAAAGAGACCCAAAGGGCAATGTTTTACGTAGAGGGTGTTATTTGTATGGAATGAGCTGCCAGAGGTTGTGGTGGAGGCTGGTACAATTGCAACATTTAAGAAGCATCTTGATAGGTATATGAATAGGAAGGGTTTGGAGAGATATAGGCCAGGTGCTGGTAGGTGGGACTAGATTGGGTTGGGATTTCTGGTCGGCATAGACGGGTTGGATTGAAGGGTCTGTTTCCATGCTGTACATCTCTGTGACTCTATGACTCTAAGTGCCCATGGGATCCAAGGCTATTTGGCATATTCGATCCAAAACTTGCTTAGTGACAGAGATTGATGGTCGAAGGGTGTTTTTATGACTGTAAATCTGGATTTGGTGTCACAAGACATGGTTTGTTGCTGCGTCCCTTACTGCTTGTAGTGTACATTAATGATCTATACACAAATGTACCAAATATGATCAATAACATTACATTTAACAAGAAAACAGATTATGCGATGAACAGCATGGAGGAAAGCTTTAGATTACAGGATGATATAGTTAGGTGGTCAGATGGACTGAACGGCAGCAAAAGAAATTTAACCCTGAAAAGTGCAAGGTGATCAACTTTGGGAAGACTGACCAGGCAAGGGGAGTGTACGAATGGGGTCGAACCATAGGAAGTACAGAGAATCAGAGGGACTTTAGTGTGGTCCAGACATTCTGGAAGTCAGTAGATCAGATAGAAAAAGGTGTTTAAGAAGGCCAAGAGATATTTGCTTGTATTAGTCAAGGTACTGAATACAAAAGCAAGAAGTTTATGATAGTTTTGTCCATAACATTAGTTAGGCTGCAGTGGAGTCCTGCATGCAATTCTGGTGATCACATCATAGGAAGGATGCAATTACACTAAAGAGGATGCAGAGGAGATTAGCTGGGATGTTATCTGGACTGGAGCAATTCAGCTATGAAGCTGGACAATATAGGCTGGGTATTTTCTCCTTGAAACAGAGAAGACTGAAGATGGATCTGATTGAGGTGTTCAAAGTTGAGGAGCCTAGATAGGACAGATAGGGAGAAACTTTTCCTTTGAGGAAAAAAAACTTTGCTCAATTTGGCACGTACTACCTAAAAGGTTGGCAAATGTGGGAACTCCCAAGAGATGCTTGACAACGAGTGCAGATCCAATGAGCTGAAGGACCTTTTCTATACTGTAAAAACTGACTCTATCTCCTTAATGCTGTAATACAAAATACAATTTGTCCACATGCCAAAAAGCACCTCAAATGCGAACAGTATTTCAACTGAAGCTATGGACTTAACCGTTCAAGAAGTGAAGCAGTACTCCCTTTATAAAAATATTAAGTGTCATTTAGATAATGCCATAAAATTCACATGTTCTACCCTATAATCCTCAATATTATACAGGAATTGCGAGATCTCCCTACCAGTACATATTAGCATGCGTTCCCAATATCTACGTATCTATTAGCATCTCTCATTATAGAAGCAGCCTGTGAGAAACACTTGGATTTTGAATTCCCTTTGGCCTCACGTTTTAACTAAAAGCTTTGATTAGCAAGAATAGCTTAAGCATTGTAGAGGCACTATTCAATAAAACGTAGCTCTAACCATTTTATGGAGGTTTGAGAGACAACAGCTTCCCTTGGTAGATACTTTTAATCACAAGATAAGTTATCAAACATGTCTGACCCAAAAGGTAGGGACCACGACCAATGAGCCATAATGCTCCTCCTCCCCTTGAATACATTCAGAATTATAGAGCACATCACGCTTTCCTTTTAGTATGCAGTGTTAAAAAGACACCAGCGAGGAGGCATTCACACATGGGAAATATGTGTGGGGGTAATATTTTCTGGAAACTGTGAAAGTTAAGTACTGACCGAGTTAATGTAATTCTGCTGACAACTTGTAAGAAAGATATACGCAGATGGATTCCCCTCTTCATGGGTTCGAAACCTCGGCTAAATTTACAAAGCAGCATTTAATATTTGATGTTGTTCTATGGGATAGAAAGACAGGGATGGCAGAGGATTGAACTCTGTAAGATTGCAATGAAATCTTTGCTTTCACATTTAGAATGTCTGTTTTATTTTGGCCTGAATGGTGAGGGTGATAGCATCCAAATGCTGGAAAATAGTTTCAGAAATCAACATTTATTTGGCAGAGAGAGATTGGGGTACGCTTCTGATGATAATGTTCAAGATTTGTACCCTAATAAATTCCACTCCTGATGTAATTTTGTGTTCTTTAGATGTTTTCCACTCTAATGTGGCAGGATGTGGGCGTACTCTTGGAGATTAAGTCACAGACTTGTTTGCATATGTCATAAGAGATGAGGAAAGCTTGAAGGGCTTTTGCCTGAAATGTCGATTTTGCTGCTTGTTGGATGCTGCCTGAACTGCTGTGCTCTTCCAGCACCACTGATCCAGAATTCATATGTCATATTCACAGTCAGGGCTGTTGACCTTTGTTGGAACTTCTGGTTAGCTTTTGCAGATTTGAGAGACAGCTGTTGCCTTAGCTTGCTCCATATGTCTGCTGATTATTTCCCATTTTAACACTGTATTCGGCCGTGGCCTTAGTTGATCTTTCAGGAACAGTTCAGGCATTTTTGCTCCATTACTTGTTGCTTCATAATTGTGTTGCCATATATGTCTCCCAAACAAGTGAGTTCCAATCATTGGTATTCATGAATGTTGGCAAGAAGATGAATTAGATCATGATCTAATTAGGCTGAAGTGTTTCAGCACTGTTGGAAAAAGCTACATATTTAGAAGATAAAAGCTGTTCTCGATCTGCGACAGGACCCGTTTCCCAGGGTGGGTAGTTAACGTGCTACTGTCGCAATTACCTGCAGCTGTACCTTCTCCTTTGCAATGTTGTTTTTTTTAGGGCATTCTCGTTGATCTAGTGAGAGTAGTTGATGTCTTTTGAGAGAAACCATTTTACTTAGATTACTTACAGTGTGGAAACAGGCCCTTCAGCCCAACAAGTCCACATCGACCCTCAGAAGAGCAACCCACCCATAACCACTCCCCTACATTTATCCCTTCACCTAACACTACGGGCAATTTAGCATGGCCAATTCACCTAAACTGCACATCTTTGGTGCTATGGGAGGAAACTGGAGGAAACCCACGCAGACACGGAGAGAATGTGCAAACTCCACACAGACAGTTGCCTGAGACGGGAATTGAACCTGGGTGTCTGACGCTATGAAGCAGCAGTGCTAACCACTGTGCAACCGTGCCGCCCATAAACACTGTGAATTAACATGTGCTCAATCAAAATGCAAGGTCACTGAAGAAGCCTGGGTTCTTGGATGTGATTACTTGAGTTTAGTTTCCTCAAGGTGAGGCTAAGCGGGTCTCCCAGGTCACTTTCCACAATGAGAAAACCAAGCTCTTTGGAACTAAAATGCTTTTTATAGGCCAACCTAAAACAACAACTTGCATTTATAGAGTGCCTTTACAGAAGTAAAACATCCAAAAAAATTCTTTACCAACGATTACTATCAAAATATGACACTGAACCTGATAAGGAGGTATTAAGAAAGATGACCAAAAGTTTGGTGAAAAGAGGGAAGGTTTTATGGAATGTCTTAAAATACGACAGAGGAGTGGAGAGTGTTAAGGTGAGGCTTTGCATAATCATGCATTGCCAGATCTGGAACCACTGTGAGCATCCGAACAGACAGACAGTAGATGAATGGATCTCAGCACACGTTAGGATATGCAGAGCAGAGTTCTGGATAAGCTTAAATTCACAAAGGGGGCAAGATGATAGCGTTTCAGTACTTGAGTCTGGAGATAGTAATGACAGAGAATTAGGGTTTCAACTATGGATGGATTAGTGAAGATCCTAAGCAAAAACTTGAATTTTGAAAATGATGCGAATTTTGAAGAAGTCACCTGGAAGCAGGGTTGGCTAGAAGTTTCAGGCCTTGTGAGGCAGCCGTGGTTTAGTAAGGAATTGGAGTCCCTTGTGAAAGGGAAGAAGGCGGCATATGTAAAGATGAGGCGTGAAGGTTCAGTAGGGGCGATTGAGAGTTATAAGGTAGCCAGGAAGGAGCTAAAGAGGGAGCTAAGAGAAGCGAGAAGGGGACATGAAAAGTCTTTAGCTGGTAGGATTAGGGAAAACCCAAAGGCTTTCTATAGGTATGTCAAGAATAAAAGGATGACTAGGGTAGGTATCGGTCCAGTCAAGGATAGTAGTGGGAAGTTGTGTGTGGAGGCGGAGGAGATTGGAGAGACATTAAATCAGTACTTTTCATCAGTATTCACTCAGGAACAGGACACTGTTGCTGATGTGAATATGGAATCACAAATAATTAGAATGGATGCCCTGGAAATATGCAGGGAAGAGGTTTTGGGAATATTGGAAAGGATGAATATAGATAAGTCTCCTGGGCCTGATGGCATTTACCCCAGGATCCTATGGGAAGCTAGGGAGGAGATAGCAGAGCCATTGGCCTGGATTTTTATATCGTCATTGTCAACGGGAATAGTACCAGAGGACTGGAGGATAGCGAATGTGGTCCCATTGTTCAAGAAAGGGAGTAGGGATAGCCCTAGTAACTATAGGCCAGTGAGTCTGACTTCAGTGGTGGGCAAAGTCTTAGAGAGAATGGTAAGGGATAAGATTTATGAACATCTGGGTAGGAATAACGTGATCAGGGATAGCCAGCATGGTTTTGTGAAGGGCAGGTCGTGCCTCACAAACCTTATTGAGTTCTTTGAGAAGGTGACTATGGAAGTGGATGAGGGTAAAGCAGTAGATGTTGTGTGTATGGATTTTAGTAAGGCGTTCGATAAGGTTCCCCATGGTAGGCTAATGCTAAAACTTCGGAGGTATGGCATTGAGGATACATTAGAGGTTTGGATTAGGAATTGGCTGGCTGGAAGGAGACAGAGGGTAGTAGTTGATGGATTATGTTCATCTTGGAGCGCAGTTACTAGCGGTGTACCACAAGGATCTGTTTTGGGACCATTGCTTTTTGTTATCTTTATAAATGATCTAGAGGAAGGACTTGAAAGCTGGGTAAGCAAGTTTGCGGATGACACGAAAGTCGGTGGAGTTGTGGATAGTGAGGAAGGAAGTGGTAGGTTACAGCGGGATATAGATAAGTTGCAGAGCTGGGCGGAAATGTGGCAAATGGAATTCAATGTAGCTAAGTGCGAAGTCGTTCACTTTGGTAGGAATAACAAGATGATGGATTACTGGGCTAATGGTAGGCTACTTGGTAGTGTGGATGAGCAGAGGGATCTTGGTGTCTATGTACACAGATCTCTGAAAGTTGCCACCCAGGTAAATAGTGCTGTGAGGAAGGCATATGGTGTACTGGGCTTTATTGGCAGAGGAATTGAGTTCCGGAGTCCTGAGGTCATGTTGCAGTTGTATAAGACTCTGGTGAGGCCTCATCTGGAGTATTGTGTGCAGTTTTGGTCGCCATACTATAGGAAGGATGTGGAAGCTTTAGAACGAGTGCAGAGGAGGTTTACCAGGATGTTGCCTGGAATGGTAGGAAAATCTTATGAGGAAAGGCTGAGGCACTTGGGGCTGTTCTCATTGGAGAAGAGAAGGTTTAGGGGAGATCTGATAGAAGTGTATAAGATGATTAGGGGTTTAGATAGGGTAGATACTAAGAACCTTTTACCGCTAATGGAGTCAGGTGTTACTAGGGGACATAGCTTTAAATTAAGGGGTGGTAGGTATAGGACAGATGTTAGGGGTAGATTCTTCACACAGCGGGTTGTGAGTTCATGGAATGCCCTGCCCGTATCAGTGGTGAACTCTCCTTCTTTATGTTCATTTAAGCGGGCATTGGATAGGCATTTGGAAGTTATTGGGCTAGTATAGGTTAGGTAGGACTCGGTCGGCGCAACATCGAGGGCCGAAGGGCCTGTACTGCGCTGTATCCTTCTATGTTCTATGTTCTATGTTCTAACAGTAGAACCATTGCAACCATGGGAGAAGCCTGTTGCAGTTCCATTACTAGCTATCTCATTTTACTAGCTTGATGATAATTTTTATCTTCAATCCAATTTCCATCCTTCTTGTTGAAATCTGGGTGACTTGGTCTCCAGCCCTCCTCTTACCCCTCATTCTTTCATTGTTCAGCACTGTTAATACTTCTTTTGAGAATCTAGTTAGTGAGTGCTTACAGGCTGTGGGGACATCACAGCCCAACTCATTCAAACCTGAGTGCCACAACTGTTTGAATATGCTTCCTTGGTGTTGCTTTTGCCATCTGGGAGTACATATCATGTGTTTTTCTTTATAATTATTCAGCAACTCCTGTTCATGACTCCCACAGCTGATAATAAATTGCATGCTATTCAGTTTAGTGTCATTCTTTTCCATATGGTGTTGAAATGGGCATTTAGCTGACAGTCCATGAAGGAATGGGAGTGGCACTTTGTCAAATTTCTTACTACAAAGCACTTGCCAAGCAAACTGTTTTGGGAAACAGCCAGCATTCTCAACAGGGAAGAGGTTAGGAGAATCAGGGAGAGGTGCTCCCTGCCAAGTTCATTCCTACTCAGTTACTGCTTTCTGGTTCTTGCTGATTGACTAGTGCAGCCCCATGCTTTGCCAGGGATGATCACTCCATGCTGCTAAGTTCTCAGTATTGTTGTAGAAACTGCACATGCCTCTGGGGAAAGGAAATTCAGGGACCACTGCGCATCTCTTGTTAAACATAATATTCAGCACACAACAGGCCAGGTGGTCCCACTATTCAGAATCACAGGATAATAGACTTGTTACAGCACAGAAAGAGGCCATTCAGTCCTTGTTGTCAGTACTGGTCCATCCACCCAACCACCTGATATTTGCAATTGTTTCTCACCTTTACTGTCTCCTGGTGCTTATCCAATTCTCTTTGAAAATTATGATTGAATTTGCCTCCACAATACACTCGCTACGTTTAAAAAATGTTCTTTCTCATGTAACCTTTGCTTCTTTTGCCAATCGCTTTTAATGTTGTGGTTCTCCAGCCTTGGAAGAATAGAAGCTTTTCCTCTTTTTGTACTCCATCTAAGCACCTCCTGTTGTTTATTGACTGTGAACTTCCTTTTTCATAGCCTCCTATTCCTTTCTTCCTTATGTACTTAGCCAACTTTCCCTTAAATGAATCTATTGTTCTTGAGGTGCAAGAATTGCACTTTGAGGACATTTTTAGAGTTTGAATTTGTATTCCATTGAATTTCAAAAGTGACGGGGTGTTCTAATTGAGATGATTAAGACCCAGTGATCAACCAGAGTTTCAATCAAGTGAGATATGGAAAAGCATCCTCCACTTGGACTCTGACACAGTAAATCCAGCCTGTCTCTTTTCTTGAATCAAGAGGTTTAGGTTGGAAATTCCAAAAGGGTTTCAATCCTGAAATAAGGTGCTTTACTCTAGCACAGTAGAAAATGATTTTGCTTTTATTTCCTAGGTCTGGGGACACAAGTGGGCTGATCTATCGGAGCATGGCTTCGGTGTAGCACTACTCAATGACTGCAAGTATGGATACTCAGTGCATCGCAACATAATGACACTATCCCTGTAAGTACTTGATAACAATTAGAGATTTTTTGCTGTCAAGGAAGTGGCGCTGTCATAATCTGCAGGCATGCTCAGATGAGGAAACAGCTCTACTCTTGTTACATAAGTAGGAATCTGATAAAATACTCCTGTGGTGCAATTAATTGAGTAGGTTTGAAAATTCTCATAACAGGGGCCTGGGGGTTTAGTTCCACCTCGTATAAGAAATATGAAAGGACTGATGACGCAATTTGTTTTGTTTAAACATGCAAAGAAATTCTTCCTTAGTAACATTTATAAACAGTCTACGTTAGCCATACTTTGCTGTTCCATGCAATATCAACTATAAATCATGGTGAGTTATTCAACATCAGCGTGTGTATGATGTACTCCCCACACTGTTCACTGTGCAGACACAGCAGTTGGAATGAGGAACTGACTCTGTGTCCCATGCTCATTGTGCAATTTCATGCAGCATTTTAATCGTCACAAGATCTTTGTAGACTTTCAAACTAGTCAGCACAGCAACCAGATGAGGTCTGTACTTTAATGAGTGAATGAAACATAAACTTTTAAGACCCCTCCAGAATTCTCAGATTCTGGGCAAAATCACTCTGAAAACATCAAGGAACATTTGGGTTAGTTGTTTCAGGAATAATGGAATCAGGCAGGAAAATCTTGAATGAACAGATAGCAAGTCAAAAGTTTCTTTAACAGCACAGCACACACACATTCCAACTCACAAAAGGTTGGAAAACAAGAGTGCACAGGTTAAAATAATTGGTAAAAGAAGCCAAAGTATCATGAGGTAAAACTTTTCCATGCAGCTAGTGATCAGGATCTGGAATGCACTTCGAGAGTGTGATGGAGGGGGGTCCGATTGAAGCATTCAAAAAGGGAATTAGATTGTTATCTGTAAAGGAAGAACATGAGAGGTTTTAGGGAGAATGGCACTAAATAAATTCAGAAAGTTTATGCAAGCACAGTGGGCCAAATGGCCTCCCTCTGCACTGTAACAATTCTGTGATAAGTAAATGAAAGGCAGGAATGTTTAATTGAAGCCACAGGCATTACCTAGATCATGACAAGCCACTGTCCTCAATGGCTACATCCACTGCAGCCATGTAATCTCCTGGGAAAGGCAAAAAAGCATGACAACAATAATGGAGAAAAAGTAAATTCCACTCTGACTACCTGAGGTGACCAGAACTAGTCCAAGGAAGTTGTATGGGCTGAGCATTACAGTGTGATCTCTGTCACTGGCGTGGGCTGCTACAATTCCCTCTTGCTGGTTTTGCAGAGTCAAGATTAGGTGGTGCTGGAAAAGCACAGTAGGTCAGGCAGCATCCGGGGAGTGAAAATCAACGTTTCAGGCAAAAGCTCTTCATCAGGAATCGTCCTGCTCCTAGGATGCTGCCTGATCTGCTGTGCTTTTCCAGCACCACCTAACCTTGACTCTAATATCCAGCATCTGCAGCACCTACTTCCACCTGGTATTGCAGAGTGTCAGCACCCATCACAAATTCTAGCACCTGTTCTAGCTCACTACTTACTGGGAAAAAAACAATCACTTGACATCAGTCCTTTCCAACATTTGAGTACTTTAAACTCGTCCTGGTCTTCCCTATGTCTTTAACAAATTAAATAGTTTTAACAGAAATTGGATTAGTCTGCTGTCAGGGCTGCCTGCTCTATAAATCTCCATCAAACCACCTGTGTCCACACTGCTGGACAGTAAATGGTGCCTGTCTGAATAACTAAGACTCCTGAAGGTAGAAATCATTCTTGAAGCTTTCCTCTGAATCTTTTCCAAGTAAAGAGGTCTCGACATGATGGCCTGTAAAATCAGAGTTGAGATCTTTGTGAAACCATCCCCTGTGGTCAGTCCTGTCACAACCTCAGCACTTGATCCTGTGGTGCCTGCATCTGATTCAGATTTATTTTCACTTCCATTAGTCCATTTCCAAAGAAGCAAGAAATGAAAGCTGTCTCCATATTGTCTTGTCTAGTACCTGCATACAGTCTTTATTTCACCCATGAGACAGTCTCCATATCCTGTTACCAATCCTGGACTCATTGATTAACTGACGCAGAGGAGGCAGTGTCAGTGGCTTGACAAATCAAAAGACTTTGCCAGTGACCAGTTGTACCTGGTTTGTTGGTGTGTCAGAGAAAATGTGGACAAAGTTAAAAATCACACAACACCAGATAAAAATATATTTTTCATATAGCTATTTTTATTGAAAATTTAACATGTTTTTACAAGTTTACCAATAAAAAAAATCTAAGTATAAACATTGATATACAATTAAATCGTAAATAAATAATAACCAAAATCTATCAAACAGAAAAAAAGAGATAGCAAGAAAAAAAAAGACAAAACTCAACTAACTACTAATCTAACCTACAACTAACTAGAGTGTATGATTAAATCTCTTACATTATTCAAGAAAAGAAAAAAAAACCAATGGATAACACAGAAATTTAGTAAAGTACATGCTCGGAATGTGTTAACATTAGATTGTAACAAGACCCGTATTTGTGTGGGATTCCTCTCCCAAGGGGCCCTGGACCAGCCAGGTTCACCATCTCAATTAAATAAAAGTCCTTGTTAGAATGGTCGAAATATCTGTATTTGTGTAATTCAAGAAAACTTGCCATATTTTATGGAATAATTCAGTTTTTTGGTGCAGTTAGGGGAATATATTCCATGATTATTCTGTGTCAATTTGAAAGTCCAGGAGGGCCCTCAGCCACCCAGTTTACCAAAAGGAAGAGCGAATGGAAAATAATCTCTTCCCGTGCATAACCAGGGAGGGTAAGTTCGAAAAGCCCAAAAGGAGAGATACAGGGTCCATTCTAATTTCCGTTCCCAAGATTTCTGTCACAGCACTTGCTACTTTAGTCCAATATCTACGGATCTTATGACAGGTCTCCATAAGCAATATGCCAAGCGTGCCCAGCTCCATTTTACATTTGGGACACATTGGAGATGTTCCTGCCTTAAATTTTGCTAATCGGTCCGGTGCTTTATGGGCCCTGTGAAGTATCTTCAACTGAATGGCCTGAGTTCTGTTGCAGATGGAGATTTTTCTTGCATTTTCCCAATGCCATTCCACTTTCTATAGAGATTTCCAGCCTCAAACCTGTGTTTCAAGCAGATTGTCCATATCTCCCAATACTTCATCATGTAATAAATGATAAAGAGTGCTGACTGAAGGTGCCCCCATTGGACATAACACTCTACATTCTCTATCTGCTTTATAGAGACTATCTAACAGTGTAGTCTTCTTCTGTGTGTAATCTCGAATTTGGAAGAATCGAAAGAGGTCTCCATTAGGTAATCCAAATTTCTGATGCAGATGTTCAAAAGACACCCGGACCCCCTCTTCAAACAGATCCCCTAAACAGGAGATACCCCTGGATCTCCAGGATTTGAATGTGGCATCTGTAAGCCTCCACTATTGGAGTATAAGGGGATGTTTTATGTGAATTGCCCTTATTTTGCTGGATTATATTCCAAGCTTTAATTGTGTTTAGTATTATAGAGTTTTTATATTGATCCGTGATGATTTTCCTCTTGTCTGAAAATAAGAGGTTAATAAGTGGGCATTTTACTTGAGAAACCTTGACGTCCAGCCAGATTGATTGTGGGTCAGACAAGACCCAATTGGCTATGTAGCTTAATTGGGAACTTAACTGATATTTCCTAAAATCTGGAAAATCCAGACCTCCCCTTGCCTATGGAAGCTGTAGCTTCTTCAGCTTAATGAGTGGCTGTTTACGATTCCAGATGAAGGAAGCCAGCCAGCCATATAATTTACATAGTGCCAGCCTCGGCAGCATCACTGGGAGCATTCTCATAGGGTATAGGAAACCGGGCAGAACATTCATTTTAATTAGTGCTATTCTACCCAGCCAGGAAATTGGAAGGTCTCCCCATCGCTGGAGGCCCTGCCTTATCCTTTCCAGTAAATGCACAAAGTTAGCCTTGTATAACTGACCAAATACTGGGGTGATAAAAATGCCTAAATATAAGAAACCCTCCAGGGACAACCGAAAGGGAAAGTGGGATCCGTCCGATAGATGGGATATACTAGCCCATTGGCATAGCCTCCGATTTTGAAAAATTAATTTTATAGCCTGAAAATGCACTAAATGTATTAATAACTTGGATTAAGTGAGGCACGGACATCAGGGGATTACTGAGAATTAGGAGAACATCATCTGCATAAAGGGTAATTTTATGTTTATCTGTACCAATCCTCGGGGCCGTCATATTAGGGTCAGCCCGTATAGCTTCTGCTAGTGGCTCGATTATTAGCGTAAATAGCAATGGCGAGAGAGGATATCCCTGACGGCAGCCCCTACCCACACTGAAGCTATCCGAGCCTAATCATTGGTAATCACAACTGCTTTGGGATCATTATACAGTGTTGAGACCCATTTGGCAAACACCTTTTCAACACCAAACCTTTCCAATGTGTAAAACAGATATGACCATTCAACCCTGTCGAATGCCTTTTCTGTGTCTAATGAGACTATTACTCCTGGTATCTTTCCCTGATGGCAGGCTTGAATCACATTCCAAACCCTTCTAACATTATTGGATGATCTACGGCCCTTAATAAACCCCATCTTATCCTCCTTTATGATGTATGGCAATACCCTTTCTAGCCTCAATGCTAACGTTTTAGAAAGAATTTTAAAATCTACATTTAGCAAGGATATTGGTCTGTATGATGCACAACCTTCTGGGTCCTTTTCTTTTTTGAGAATAAGGGAGATATTCGCCTCTTTCAGTGAAGGTGGGAGACAGCCCTGACTATATGAGTAATTATACATGTCCATAAGTGGACCAGCCAATATTCCTGTAAATTCTTTATAGAATTCAGCTTGAAAGCCATCTGGGCCAGGTGCCTTACTGCTCTGAAATTGCCTGATTGTGTCAAATATTTCTTGGCTTGTTATGGGAGTATTCAGGACCGATACCTGTTCCGGAGTTAGATCCGGAA
Source organism: Hemiscyllium ocellatum (assembly GCF_020745735.1). Classification (NCBI taxonomy): domain Eukaryota; kingdom Metazoa; phylum Chordata; class Chondrichthyes; order Orectolobiformes; family Hemiscylliidae; genus Hemiscyllium; species Hemiscyllium ocellatum. The sequence continues at coordinate 14,174,624 of NC_083442.1, forward strand.
AGGTCAGGTTTTTAATAAATTACTGCATCCTCCTAGCTCTATCTTCGCAATCCTGCGATTTATGTAAATCAGAATAAAATTTTCTAAAGATTGCGTTAATCCTTTTATGATCATGAGTCAGAGTACCGCACTTTCCTTGATAGACGTGATAGTTTGAGGGGCTTTTTTTTCTTTGCGAGAAATGCTAAGTATTTACCAGGTTTATCGCCAAATTGTTTTGTTTTGCAAATAATAGTTCCCTCTTAGCCGTTTGGGTAAGCGTGGTGTTTAGAGCTGTCCTAAGGGCCGTAATCCTTTGTAATTTAATAATAGAAGGTCTATCATCGTATGCTGTTTCAGCTGCTTTTAAGCGAGCTTCGAGCAGACGCTGTTATTCTCCCTTTAATGTTTTCTGGATCGCTGACTATGAAATGATCAAACCTCGCGCGTAAGCTTTGATGGTCTCCCACATCATTGATGGGTTGCTAGCCGTACCTGAATTAATTTCCAAAAATGTTTTACATTCTTGAGAGAAGTACTTTACAAATTTACTATCTTTCATCAGGAAGAGGTCCATATGCCAATGCCAGGGGGATGTCTCACTGTTCCTCGCCTTGATTTCCATATATACAGCAGCGTGATCAGAAAATGCTATACTGCCTATTTTACAGGATGATATGGAATTTAAAAAATTGAGGGGGCAAAAACATATCAATTCTGGTTTGACATTTATGTGGATTGGAGTAAAAAGAAAAATCTCTGCCCTGTGGGTGAAGGCATCGCCACACATCTACTAATCCTAATTCTTTGTTCAAATCCACCAATTGTCTAGATTTGGGGGATACTCCTGCAGTACTCTTGGGCATCCTATCTATTTCCAGATCCATAATACAATTAAAGTCTCCCCCTATAATTGTATGACAAGCACCGAGAGCCATCAATTTGGAGAAGGCTTCCGTTATAAATTTAAAAGGATGTGCCGGGGGGCAATACAAATTTAAGATCCCATATTCCTCTCCATTTATAAGGGCTTTAATCAGAATATATCGTCCAGATTTGTCTTTTATCTGATTTAGGATTTTGAAAGGGAGATTCTTCCGAATAACAATGACTACTCCCCTACTTTTTGAGCGGAAGAAAGAAAAAAGGCCTGATCGAATTTCAAGTGTTCTTTATCCAATAAGCGTGTCTCCTGTAGGAGAGCTATATCAACCCTTTCTTTCTTGAGGTTTGATAATATTTTCTTCCTTCTGACTGGTGAATTACTCCCCTTGACATTCCAGGTGCACTATTTAATTGACTGATTAACCATAATCGTCCGGGCAAGTCAGAGACCCTCGGGAGGGGAAACCCTATCCAGAACATCCCGAGTATAGAGCATATAAAATTCACAAAAATAAAGGCTTTTAATACACTCACTTCAATATAATAAAAAACTATTTCTAAATTTTAAAAAAACGTATTTAAACAGAGATTTTCCCCCTTGTTCCCAGGGGGCATCACTTTATTTCCAAAAGCCCATCATATCCTCTCCCAATCAGTGCCCCACCCTTGACCCAGGCATCCCACGATAGGATAGAAAATTCAAATATACTACAAAGCTAGAGTTAACAGTGAGCACCCTACCACCCCACCCCCCCCTCCCACTGACACCAACACCTGGATATATTTGGTAATGTTAATACCATGTATGAACATATACAACTATGAAATTACAGTCTCAACAAATAATAATTAAATGTAATAATACAAAATAACGGGAAAACAGCCCCGCTCTTAAAGACAGAGATAAAATAGGATAAGGTAACCACCTCCCCCCACCAACATTAACTAGACCCCCTAGCCTATATATTTATATATAAAAACAGGGAGAAAATTGCTAAGTGAAGAACAAATAAAAATGCCCCTCTCCCCACCCCCTGGAGATGATATTAAACAGTAAGGTAATGAAAGGAAAAGAAAGGGGGTAAACCGGGGTGGGGGAGAGGGCAAAATAACATCATTCATCACTCGAATTAACTCTTACAATTTATCTGAGAGAGTCCAAAAGTTCCTTGGCCTTCTCTGGCGATCCGAAGTTGTATACGGACCCTTCATGGCTAAAGCGTAGTGTCGCTGGGTAGTGCAAGGAATACTGGATGTTTAAGTCCCTTAAACGCTTCCTCACTTCGGTCAAACGCTTTCCTCTTTCGGACCATAGCATCATCTTGAATCCTTTATAAATCATGGCTTGGGGATCTTTCCCAAGATTTCTGGAAGCTTCTAAAAGCATCTGCCTCTCCTTATAGCTCTCGAGGTTGTCGATGTGATTCTCTAAGATCCGGACTCGCTGTTTGAGAGTCCGGAGTTGACCCACAGCCGATTCTGCTATGTTCTTGGAGGTTGCGGCCTTTAGCTCTGCCCCTCCGACTTGGCGCTCGATTTCCTCGATGTCTCGGTCGTGCTTTTGCAGCGCGACCGAGAGTAAATTCCATCTGCTCCAGGACTCTTCGATGAAAGCGCTGATCTTCACGTCAAGTTTGGAAATTATTTCCATGAGGCTCACCACCGTAGGTAAGTCCCCCAGGGTGGCTGTGGACCCTCTACTGCAGCTGGGGAGGGTAGGGAGGGGGCTCCTACCTGCTGAGAACTGTGGGCTCCTTTCCCATTAGTCATTTTTACAAGAGACTAGACTGTTTAAATTTATTGCTGAAAAATGTGTTGCTGGAAAAGCGCAGCAGGTCAGGCAGCATCCAAGGAGCAGGAGAATCGACATTTCGGGCATAAGCCCTTCTTCAGGAATTCCTCATTCCTAAAGAAGAGCTTATGCCCGAAACGTCGATTCTTCTGCTCCTTGGATGCTGCCTGACCTGCTGCGCTTTTCCAGCAACACATTTTTCAGCTCTGATCTCCAGCATCTGCAGTCCTTACTTTCTACCTGTTTAACTTTAGTACAGAGTAACTAATTACATTCAGTAAAAAAAACTATTTTAAATGATGTGGTAAGTATGAAGGCGGGTGGCCCATTTTGTCCAAGACTTGGGAGGAGCACTATAGACTCAAACTTGCTGGGTCTCCGCCATCTTGGATCTCCAAAGTATAATTTTTTAACTTTGTCCACCCCAGTCCAATACTGGCGCCTCCGCATCAGAGAGAATGTGGGCACTGTATTTTGTATCATTGATTGTTATGCCAAGCAGCTGAATGGCATCAGGAGCCACCACTACAGCACTAGACAACATTGTCTATAAATAAGTAAAAAGAATTGAAATCGGCGATTGTTAGCCTAATGCATGATTAAGATAGGTGTTGAAAATTCTTTCACACTATGATTCACACAATAAGTTTCTTCTGAAGTACTGTTCAAGGATTCAACAAAATGAAGCATTATATAAAAGCAAATATTATGTGTCCGGTGTGGGGTGATGGGTTTGTTCTCATTATCGGTGTGAGGTGGTACTCTTTATCTGCCCTGTGCCTGTACAGGCTAATGGCATCTGCTCTGAATCTGTTTGGAATGATGGTATCTGCTCTCTGTCTGCACATCCTGATGGTATCCACTCTGTATCTGTATAGTATGATGGATCTGTTTTGTATTTGTGCAGAGTGATGGAATCTGTTCTGTTTCTGCATGAGGTGATAGTATTTTATCTATTTATACGGGGTTCTAGTTCTCTGTATGTGTCTGGGGTGACAGTATCTGCTCTGTGTCTTTACTGGATAAAGGTATCTGATCTGTGACTGTATGGGCTGATAGTATCTGCTCTGTTTCTGTACAGGGTGATGTTATCTTCTCTGTATAACATGGTAGATCTGCTCTAGCTGTACTGGATGATGGTATCTCCTCTGTAATTGTACAGTGATGGAATCAGCATTGCATTTATAGAAGTTGTTTTAGACATCTGATGTCAGCAGAGGTGTGGGAAAGTAGATAGACGGCTTCAGATATCAAACCTAGATTCAGACACTACAAATGGTATGTTCAGTGTTTGAAATGTGTATGCTTCTGCAGTTAATTATTGAGAATGTCCAGTGACTTTCCAATTCACCAGCCGCCTTCATGATTTTGTCTTTATTTACAGCTTGCGAGCTCCCAAAGCACCAGATGCCACGGCTGATATGGACCATCATCAGTTCACTTATGCCATCATGCCCCATGCAGGTAAATAAGTTGATGTGGTCTCAGTTCTTTCACCGGTGAATATACAGATATTATTACAGTATTTGCTGCCTGTATCTCCATTTTCGCAGTAGAGCAGTGAGTTGCACAGAGTGCCATGTGAAAATGTTTGTACTTGGGATATTGTCTTAGCTCTCAGAAACATCAAAATAATTCATGACAAATGATGAATTAATGTGAATTGTAATGAATGTAACAGGCTAATATTTTCTCTGACAAGGCCACCTTTGGCAATCCAATACTGAAGGGCCATCCTAGGCAATTCTGTAATGGGACTTGATCCCACAACTTCTACATTTGGAAGGTTGGAGCTGATGAAGCAGGCAACAGAGGCTCTGCATGTTTGCCTTCCATCTTTCACACTATAAATCTGAGCTCAGTCCTTAACCCTGCTGCTCGCATGCTTTACCTTGGTCTTCCGTGATTATTTTAACTCCTGGCTAAGCAGAGCCTCACTTTAAAAATTCTCATCCTTGTTTTCAAATCCTTCTATTGTGTAATAATCTCCTGTGTTGCAACTCATCATCTATGACAGCACCTTCCAAACTCATAAGCACTTCCCTCTAAAAGGACAGAACAGCATATGTATGGAGACACCAACACCTGCAAGTTCCCGTCAGAGTCACACATCATCCTGATATTGAAATATATTACTTTATCTTGTTATGAAGGTGTAGAAGTATCCTGTACCTTTTAAGAGAGTTAAAAAGCTAGCAGGACTACCTGACCGTACTAAGTGTTTTGAGCAAGATACAATGTAATCTTTTGGTTCAGCAGTTATAATAGCTGGTTGCTTGGAGACAAAAACAAATTTGAATGCGGCGAATCCGTTTAAATTATACCCCACTCCAATCCAGTTTGAATTTAGTATATCAATGATATTAAAAGCCAATGACACAATCTGATGCTTTGAGGTATAAGACTGGGAGAAGTTGAATAGTTGAGAGAGAACTGCCAAGCCATCAACATATGCAGACTGCCCACAGAATAGCTCTCTTAAAGGTACCTTTATCGTCAGTGATTTGTGAAATAGAAATTCCTAGGAAGAAGAAAAGAAGACAGAGAAAGATATAAAGAGAAGATTTGTCAGCTGGCTGGTTTTGAAATTTGAATATTTGATAAATCTTTATCAGGAGTTTTATCAGTCTAGTGTTGTGGAAGGGGAAGGTAAAAGATAGGTTAGAGAAAGGTGTCGTAAATAGTTGTTAGGGAGGGAGACTATCTCTGTTATACTTTAAGAAATAAAGTTGTTAATTTTTACTTTAAATAGTGACATTTGGGATAGATCTTGGCCTCTCGAATTTTCACAGATTTCAATGATGCTCCCTGGGTCATAACAAGCTTCACCGCTTAAATCTCCCCCCGAACAGCACTGTGGGTATACCTACATCCCAAGGATTGTAATGATTCAGGATGGTAGCTCACCCGCATATTTCCAGGATAATTAGTGATGGGCAGTAAATGTTAGCTCAGTGACACCCACAGCCCCGAATGAATTAAAACAAAACCATTCAAGATATTTTAACAAAAAAACCCAAAGAACTGTGGATCCTGGAAATCTGAAACTAACACAGAAATTGCTGGAAAAACTCAGAGGAGGTGGCAGCATCTGTGGGAAGAAAGCAGAATTAACATTTTGGGTACAGTGACCATTCTTCAGTTCCTCACTTCAGAGTTCTGAAGAAATGTCTTTGGACGTGAAAGATCAACTCTGCTTTCTGTTCACAGATGCTCCCAGGTTTGCTGACTTTTTCCAGCAATTTCTGTTTTTAATGAGTTCTTCCAATTCTGGACACTTGTATTTCCCAGTTTTTATTCACTGCATGATTGGCTGCCATGCCTTCAGCCATCTAGATTATAAGTCCTGACTGTCTTCCCTCCGTACTCCAGCCTCTTTTTCCTCCTATGACATGCTCTTTAGGTAGCTCAGTGTCACACTGTAACTGTGACAGACATTTACTCTTGTAACTTTAATCTTGTCCTTCCTGATTTGTCTGCAGCCTTTAACATATCTTCCTCCTCCAGTGCCTGTCCACTGTCTTCCAGCTGAGTGAAACTGCTCTTATGTGGTTCCATTCTTACCTACCTAACCATAGACAAGCAATGGCTCCTACTGGTGACCCTGAGGATTAGTCTCTGCTTCATCTTCATACTGCCTGTTGTGACATCATCTGAAAGCACAAAACTGGTCTTCCTACATCTGCTGATGATTCCCAGCTCTATCTCACTGCCATCTCTCTTAAGTCCTCCACTGTTGCTAAGTTATCGGATTGCTTACCCAGCGTTCAGTACTGGATGAACAGAAATTGCTTCCACTTGAATATTGAGCAAAAAACATTAAGAAGGCAAATAAAAGTGAGTGAGCAGAAACCTTGGCAGATGGATTATAATGGGGGAAAATGTAAGATTATGCATTTTGTGCCAATGGAGAAAGATGCAGCAGAGAAGGATTTAGATGTCCTTGTACATGAAACACAAACTCAGCATCCGAGTTCAGTAGGTAACAGGTGGCAAATGGACTATTGATCTTTTTAGTGATTATTCATTGGAATTCAGAAGAATGAGAGAAGACATTTGATGTGGTAGATTTGGACAGGTGGTTTCCCCTTGTGGAAGAGTCTAGCACCAGAGGCTATACTCACAGAGTAAGAGATCACCTTTAGGAAAGAGATGAAGAGGATTTTTTTCTCAGAAGGTAGTGAATCTGAGGGATTCTTTATGACAGAGTGCTGTTGAGTACATTCAAGGCTAAGATAGACAGGTTTGTAATCAGTAAGGGCAGCAAGGGTTATAGGGAAAAAGCAGCAAAGTGGAGTTGAGGATTATATCGTCCATGATCATATTGAATTATGGAGCAGACGCAATAGACTGAATACCTCAGTATTATGGCCTCATAACCTTGAGGTCACATTGACCTTTTAAAGAGTTTCCAATCGCAGGTGTGTGCCCTAACTGAGATCACCTATTTCCAGTTTTGTAACATTGCTCTTCTCGGCTCAAATCTGCTGAAACCCATCATTTATGTCTTTACAACATAGAACATAGAAAAATACAGCACAGTACAGGCCCTTCGGCCCTCGATGTTGCACCGATCCAAACCCACCTAACCTACACTAGCCCACTTTCCTCCATATGCCTATCCATTTGTTACCCTTAGATGTGACTATTCCAATGTTAGTTGGTCTTCCATATTCTACTGCCTGTAACCGGGGACATCCAAAATCCTGTTGCCCATTTCCTAAATTGCGGCAAGTCTTAGCACCACTGACCTACATCGGCTTCAAGTCAAGCTTGTTTTTAGAATTCTCATTGTTGCTTTTAAAGCCTTCATGATCTCCCCCTTCCTGTGTATGCAATTTCCATAACCCTCAAACTCTTTGCTTGATTTAAATTCTGAAAGATCGCTGATTTTAATTGCTGCATCATTGGCAGACATAGTTCCCGTTGCCTAAGTCACTGCATTCTGAAATTCTCTCCCTCACTTTCCTCGTTTAAACAGTCTGTAAAACCTTCCTGTTTGACCAAGCCTTTCATCATCTAATCTGTCATCTACTTGTATGGTCCAGTGTTATATTGTTTTGTGAAGCTCTTGTAAACTGCCTTGGGGTGTTTTACTACCTCCAAATCATAAAATATCACATCAAATTGTTATTACAATTTCTGACAGTCTTTTAAATATACATGCAAAGTGACACCTCCATTAAATTTCACACTTTCACATACTCAGTTTGCTCTTCTGTTGAGTTTACCTTTTGGGTGTATATATGGTTAGACTGGAGGGATGATGTTGGCTTGGAATAGTTTGTTATCACTCATGTCATAAATACAGTTGTTGGATTTTCTGTCCATCCCAACTCATTGTACACCCGTCCTGATACGGGCAGACCGGAGAAATGGGTAAGTAAAAGCAAACTACCGTGGGTTTGGGAGATCGGAAATAAAAACAGTAAGTGCTGGAGAAACTCAGCAGGGCTGGTCACATCTATGGAGAGAGAAACATTTTGACTCTGGTTTGTAGGGTAATCACACTTTGGCAGTGCAGACACATATCATGTAACAGCACCTAAAACATTGTCCATGTAAGCAGCCTGTAAGATATACCAAGCTGTAGCTGATGGGTGGTAGACTGTACACTGGTCTGTACCTGGGAGTATGTGAATCTGCCTGCTGATACCTAATGAAACTTAGTTGCCCCTGTAGTAGTGCAAACTACATTCTGGGGAACTGGATCTCTTGTGGCAACTGTGTTTACCAGATCTTGTGTAGAAGTAGGGCAAGAAGGGCTAGGGTACTGGCTCAGGGATGAGTTTATGATATTGTGACACACAATATGAAACTATGAGAAAGTGAGGACTGCAGATGGTGGAGCCCAGAGTTGACAGTGTGATGCTGGAAAAGCACAGCCGGTCATGCAGCATCCGAGGAGCAGGAGAGTCGACGTTTCAGGCATAAGCCATTTCCTAATGAAGGGCTTATGCCCAAAACATTGGTTCTCCTGCTCCTTGGATGCTGCCTGGCCTACTGTGCTTTCAGCATTACACTCTTGACAGTATATGAAACTGCAGAACATTTGTGCTTTTGTCGAAATCTGTGACTCTTTGCAAACATCAGTCCTGTACTAACCAGGAGTTAATTATTCTGACCCTGCATGACTGATTTGAGTTTTGGGATGCCTGATGGTGATTTTGACCTGGCTGAGAACATGGTGGTGTCTGTTTGATTTCCCCAACAGGTTCTTTCCAAGAGGCCAATGTGATTCAGTTTGCTTACAACATTAACTACCCATTACATATTGTGCCTGCTGAACCCAGTGTCAGTGCTTCCAGTTTCTGGAGTGCTTTCTCCATCCAGTCTCCCGCTGTCGTTCTGGAAACTATTAAACAGGTAAATATTGGAAAAGGACTAGCTGATCATGTTTTTTAAAAATAATTCAGTAATGACATTGTAGTGTACAAGTTACTGTAAAATAATCTTCAAATGTGGCATAGATTCGAAACCAAAGTGTTGTGTTTACTTCATTGCCCTAACAGCTTCTTTCAGCTTGTTAAGTGATTGTGGTTTGAGCTGTAAACTTCATGAATTTTGTCAGTGTTACTATGTGGTGGGAACACACTTTGGGGGATTAAATAGATTTTTTTAACCCGGTAAGTGAGAAGATCTGTAGGTGAAATACAGTGGGCACACCCACACAATGGATGCTTTAACCCAGTGAGGGAAATGAATAGTTTGTACACTGAACCATGGATGTTTCTCCCCACTAGGCAGAAGACAGACAGAATGCTTTGGTAGCTCGGCTGTATGAGTCACATGGCAGCACCGTGGTCACATGGTTGCATACTTCACTGCCCGTTAAACAAGCAATCTGGTAAGTGGCTCTCCCAGTGCTCATGAGTCTAGTGTGTGACTGTTGTACTTTCAAGATTTTGTTGCAGACACTCATTAGCAATGCAGGTAGTTATTCTATAACGCAATAGTTACATTCTTGTGCAACACCATATGATAGAAAATCGCACTTAGAAACAGTACTCAAAGTATTGGCAATGTAATCGTGTTATAGCCAACACACATTTTAAAAGATCGCTATTTAGAAACAGTGTCCCCAATTCGTCGCTCATGTTACAGTGAATTCATGTTAACGAAGCACGTGTTACAGCACATAGTGTCCTACAGCAGGGAAGACAGGCTCTTCAGCCCAAACTGGTCCATGCTGACCAAAATGTCCATCCATGCTAATGCCATTTCCCTGCACTTGGCCCATATCCTTCTAAACCTTTCCTATCCTTGAATTTGTCCAAATGCCTTTTAAATGTTGTTAATGTACCTCACCTCACCACTTCTGCTGGCAGCTCATTCCATAGTTTACCACTCTGTGTAAAAAGGTTGCCCCTCAGGTTTCCCTGTTATTCTTTCCCTCCTAACCTTAAACTGATTCCCTCTAATCTTCGATTCCCCAATTTTGGGAAAAAGACTGAGTGCATTCACCCTATCCCTACCATTCACCATATATATGATCTTATATATTTCTATTAGATTCCCCCCCACCCCGCTCTCCCCCAACCCTTGAGTCCTGGCAACATCCTCGTAAATTTCTTCTGCACTCTTTCCAGTTTAATAAGATCCTTCCTATAGCAAGGTGACCAAAAGTGAGTACAATACTCCAAGTGCGGACTCACCAATGTCCTGTACAAATGCAATGTAGCTTCCCAACGTCTATACTCAGTGCCTTGACTGATGAAGATCAGTGTGCCAGAAGTTTTCTTCACTGTCCTGTCTACCTGTGACTCCACTTTCAGAGAACTGTCCGTCTGAACTTCAAGGTCTCTCTGTTCCACTATACTCACTAAGGCCCTAACATTCACCAAGGAGCTCCTTTGTTGATTTGACTTGCCAAAATTCAAGACCTCACACTTATCTATATTAACCTCCATTTGCCATTTCTCTGCCCACTTCCTCAGCTGATCATGGTCCTGCTGCAATTTCTGGTAGCCTTCCTCACTGTGCATGACATCCCGACTCCTGTACTCGGTGCCTCTTTTAGTGTCATCAGCAACCTTACTAATCATGCCTTGTACCTTCTCATCCAAATCATTGATATAGATAACAAACAGCAATGGGCCTAGCACCGACCCCTGAGGGACACTACTAATCACTGCAGCCCTTCTTGAATGAGGGTATAACATTTGCTACTCTCCAGTCTTCCTGTGGTTAACAATGATGCAAAATTGTCAGCCAGGGCCCCCGCAATTTCTTCTCTAGCCTCTTGCAATGTTCTTGGATCTATCTGGATTTGTATATCTTCATTTAATAAAGGGCCTTTTGTGACCTCAGGACATTCCAAAGCACTTTGCAGCCCCGGAAGCACGTTTGGTTGAAGTGTTGTTGCTAATGTAACATGGGACATGTAGCAGCCAGTTTCGGCAAAGCAAGCTCCCGCAAACATGGCCACGGGTGAGGTGCTGGAACAGTGGAGGTTGGTTAATGGTGTACCATTATTTAAGAAAGGCCTGCAAGGAAAAGCCAGCGCCCAAAGACTAGTGATCCTAATGTCAGTGGTGGGTAATATGTTGGAGGAGATTCTGAGAAACAAGATCTACGTGCATTTGGAAAGGCCAGCATGACTTTGTGTGGGGGAAATTGTGTCTCACAAATTTGAGTTTTTTTGAGAAGGTGAACCTAAAAGATAGAAGAAGACAGAGCAGTAGGCGTTATGCACATGGACTTTAGCAAGGCCTTCAGCATGGTAGACTGATTAGTAAGGTTAGATCATATGGAGTCCAGAGAGTGTTTGTCAGTTAGATACAAAATTGGCTTGCTGGTAGGAGATAGAGGGTTGTTGTTCAGAGTGGATGTCTGTGACCAGTGGTGTGCCACAAGGATTAACGCTAGGTCCACTGCTTGTCACTTATATAAACGATTTGGATGAGAAAATAAGAGGCATGCGTATGTGGATGACACCAAACTTGGTGGTATAATGAAAAAAAGTATCTAAGAGTACAACAGGATCTTAATGAAATAGGCCGAAGAATGACAGTTGGAGTTTAATACAGATATATACGAGGTAATCAGAGTAAGACTTACACAGTTAATGGTAGGACCCTGGGGAATGATCAGATGCATACTTCATTGAAAGTGGTGTCACAGAGAGACAGGGTGGTGAAGGAGGTGTTTGGCACACTTGCCTTCACTGGTCAGAGCACTGAGTACAGGAGTTGGGATGTCCTTTTATGGCTGTACAAGACCACATTTGGAATATTACGTGCAGTTCTGGTTGCCTTGCTATCGGAAGGATATACAGAGGCTGGAGAGGTTGAGTTCTTTTTTTCCCTCTGAGTGTGAAGGGTGACATTAGTGAGGTTTGTAAAATCATGAGGGGCACGGTAGTTAGTGTTTTCTCCAGGATAGGGGAATCCCAAACCAGAGGGCATAGATTTAAGGTGAGGGCAAAAGATTTAAAAGAGATCGAAGGGGCAACACATAGAGGGAAACATATTTGGAATGAGCTGCCAGAGGAAGTGGTAGAGGCGAGTACAATTAAACATTTAAAATACATTTGGATTAGTACATGGATAGGAAAGGTTTAGCCGGATATGGGATTAGTTCAGTTTAGGACACCTGAACAATGTGGAAGCTGGACCAAAGGGTCTGTTGCTGTGCTGCGTGACTCTACAACAGCAGGTTTTAGATTCTGAGTAGGTAAGAATCACACAACATCAGGTTGTGGTCTATCAGGTTTATTTGGAAGCACTAGCTTTTGGAATGCTGCTCCTTCATCAGATGGTTGTGGAATCTAAGATCATAGGACACAGAATTTAGAGCAAAAGTGATGTAACTGAAATTATACATCGAAAATGACCAGGATTGTTTGTTAAGTCTCTCATTTTTTAGAATGTGTAAATTTGTACTTGCAGAATGACATTTTATTTTGCTCAAAAACTACATGAATCCATGTAAGTTTCTGTAAATCCCTTTTCTTAGATTAGAATCAGTCTGAACATTGGGTCACAGACAATCTCACACAGAGTACCTCACACCTTCAGTGCAGTATCTGGGTCAACATGGCACCTATTGTTAAATTTCACTTGAGAATGTAATTTAAAGAAAGTTCTGCAATTTACATATGAAAGAATTGAAACCAACATACCCATTCTAAAAGTTGAAAGGCTTAACACATCAATCCAGGTCTTTTTCAATATATAGTTGCAGTTACATCACACTGTAAATTTTTGCTATAAATTCTGTGTCCTATGATCTTAGACTCCACAACCACCTGATGAAGGAGCGACGCTCCGAAAGCTAGTGCTTCCAATTAAACCTGTTGGATTATAACCTGGCGTTGTGTGATTTTTAACTTTATACACCCCAGTCTAACACTGGCACCTCCAAATCATAAGAATAGAATATGTTTGTTATACTAAATGAATTTGTTTTGTTTTGACCATCTACCAGACTATAGAATATTCTAATCAAACAGCATGGTATATTAGCATCCTGTCAGCCAGACTAAGCACGTAACTGCAACCAGTTCAGATTGATATAGTGAAAAAAAGTTTACAAATTCATAATTCTCACCTTTATTCTTATGCAGTTAATGCAACTGACCCTGCATTTTAATTCCAAACCTGTCATTATTAATGAATGTGCTGCTTACTCCATGGGCTCCCCTTGCTGTCTGATAACTGAAGACTGAACGGTTATTTCTGCTGTCTTGCAGGTGTGATCTCCTGGAACAACCCATGACAACCAAGCCTCTCTCCATCACTGACTTTCAGATCCAGCTTTCCTTCACTCCATTCCAGATCCGTTCCCTACTGCTCACCTTCTGAGCTATCCTTGTCAAAACTGGGCCTCGTACATGATTGCTATTAATAAGTTTCTTTTTAAATTATCATTGAAATAGTTCCTAAATACAACACAATCAAGCATACTGTAGCAAATGAAGTGTGTTATTTAATGAAATTACCAACACAAAACACTACTGAATTAAAAGGTATTTCTTGATCATTCCTTACACTGTTTACACTAGAGTGCGAGTTGCTAGTTTTCACATATGACTGTAGGTAGAATGTTAGGGTCTCAGCAGTAACAACACAGATATTATACAGCAGTTTTGACATCGTAAATTGGATCAAGTTGTTGTCAAAACCTAGTGAGAGACTCAGAAGGGTGAACAAAACGTTGTTCTAAGGTGAACTTTAAGCAGTATTTTGATGAAGAAATTTAGAAAGGGAATGATAGAGTGTAGGGCCTGAAGGCACAGAGTATCTGACATAAAACACCAGAATGGGTGAAGCACATCGGCTTGTGGAGCATTGTAGAAGGTTGCAGAGACAGGGAGAGACTTTAATAGCAGAATGGAAATGTTAAATTCATGGCCAGCAGACCTGGGAGTGAGATATGACTGGGACTGATGAGAGTTAAAATATGGGAAGCCAAGTTTTATGTAAATTTACGGAGGGTATAAAATGGAAGACTGGCCAGGGGAATGTTGCAAGAGTCCAGTCTGCGCTTAGCAATCAACCAGTATGTGGATTTCAGCAGCAGTTGAGTGTTTGTTGCTGGAAAAGCACAGCAGGTCAGGCAGCATCCGAGGAGCAGGAAAATCAACATTTTGGGCCGGAGCACTTCATCAGGAATGGTGAAGGGCTCTAACCTGATTTTTCGATTCTCCTGTTCCTCAGAAGTTGCCTGACCTGCTGTGCTTTTCCAACAACACACACTCGACTCCGATCTCCAGCAGCTGCAGTCTTCACTGTCTCCTAAGATTTTAGCAGCAGACAGGCTGGGGTAGAGATGGATGATAAGGCACAATCCATAAACTGTTCCTTTATTTTAGCTGTTGACCACATCTCAATGATCAGAGCAAATACATGGGAAATACTTTCTATTAGAAAATATTTGTACAATTCACCAGGCCGGGACAAAAGTCTGCCATCAAGAGACTTCCCTCCAGTTTGTTAAAACATACACATGGCAAACTGGTTTCTAAAGATCTATTTAAAGTCAGTAAATGTTCAGAATGATTAATGGAATAAACATTTTTTTGTAATTATGCAAAATGAATGAGTAAATACAATCTTGATTTTTGGCAAAGTGTATAGAGAATGCATCAGCAATTCCCAATCTCAAGGAGACGTCATGGTGCACTTAATCTGCTCGAGATTTGTAATTTGCACTTGATTCACAAATATATTTAGGTACACTGATCAAATATGTCTGTACGGTGAGGGAAAACAAGTCATTTTAGCCTCCTAGTTGGAATATATTGAGTCACAGAACCTGTTTCACACGAGCTAGGGGAATATCAGAAGATAACTCAACAAAGCAGAAAAAAAAGTGGAAGAAAATTGATGTGTTCTGAAAAATCCAACTTATTCCATGCAACAGACTGTGTTATCATTGAGATTAATCAGGTCAATCCCAATCACTGACTGTTTGTTGGAATTAACAAATTACTAAATTGGGCAGTGTACTACATGAAGTAAAAGGCTTCTCTGCCCTAGGCCTAGGTAAAAGGAATAAATTTAACTGCTGGTATGTTATTTCCCCGATTTACATTTAGCTTGTACAGTTAGTGCTGCAACCAGCCAGAGATATGGAAATCAATGCAGGAAAACAAGGTTTGATACAGCATAAATAAGGTTAACAGCAAAGGTCTTTTCCCAAGGTGGATGTGTTCAAAACCACAAGCTGTATTTTTAAGGGCAGAGGAGAAAGATTTAGTAGGGATCTGTGGGGCAACTTTTTCACACAGAGGGTGGTTTGTGTGTGGAATGAACTGCCAGAGGAAGTGGTGGATGCACTTACAACATTTAAAACATTTGGATAGATGTATGAATAGGAAAGGTTTGGAGGGATAAGAGCCTAACTCAGGCAGGTGGGATTAGTTCAGTTCGGGAAACCTGGTCAGCACAGATAAATTGGACCAAAGGGTCTGTTTCTGTGCTGTATGACTCTTTGGTCCATTCCTGCCATTTCTTTCCTGAAGTAAATGTTGATTTGACTGGGGTTTTACAAACTAGTTATTACTTCTGCTAAATTGGAGAGATGGCAAACCACTTCATGTAGCCTGCATGTTAGTGGTGTACAATACAGTGTCACATAAACATTGCATGGTTGTCAATGTGGCGACACTGCAGTTGTTTCCATTTCATTGTACAGATTACTGCAAAGAAAACAACCTGAAATTTCAAAGACTGCTGTGAGCTGGCCAAGTTCCATTAGGGAAGTTCCAACTCACTTTTTAAAAAGTCAAAGTATAATGTAAAATAATTTTTATCCAGAGAGGCCACATTAGCTGCCAGACACTTTACCAGATTTAGATAAGTACACACAAACACGTAGACTTGATGTTTGGTTTTACTGCTACCATGGCTAACTGCAGCAATCATTGCTCCTTTACAAACGAAGTCAGGGGCACATCTTCAGGCATTAAAGGATTTATGAAACAAGTTACTCAAAGCCAATGGAAGAACTTTTGGAATACACCATTTCTTTAAGGTAATGAAACATAACAGCCTCTTTGACAACACTCATATGCTCCACTTAATTGGTATAAATGAAAGCTCAGGAAACAACAGCATAAGAAGAATTATGATTGTCAGAAATCCCAAGTGCCCTGTGTCATGGGTGATGGATGCCCCTAAACCACAAATAGCAAACAGGAGCATAACAAAAACAGACAACTGTCCATCAACAAGTGATGGAAGTGATGGGGCATGAAGTAAAGCCATAGATAACATTTATAAATAAGTTTGTGAATAAAAGATATACACACAAAACAAGCCAGATTGAGATATCTAAAAAACAAAGGATTAGTGGTTTAAACAGTGGGGGAACATTTACAGTACAAGCCGAGTTGCCATAAAATGCAACAGGTTAAAGATGTACTCTCTCCAATTAATTACAAGTGCTTAAAGTTGACCAAATGCCTCGACTATAAACCAGTGTTACTCTGACAGCCAGCCTTTGCAGGTTTGTTCAGTGGGTAAATGATAGTAAACTGGTGGGGCCGATTTGTTACTAAACACAGGCTGTAGTGAATAGGTGCAATAGATCCTGATATGGGTCAATTTGGGTGGAAATAAGGAATGGCAAGTGAAAGTCATCACATTTGGGGGTTGGGGCTTTCCTCCGGATGCTCCAATTTTCTCCCACAGTCCAAAGATGTGCAGGTGAGGTGAACTGGCTATGCTAATTTGCCCATTGTGTTGAGGGGTGTGTAGACAAGGTGCATTAGTCAGGGGTAAAGGTAGAGTAATAGGGCAGGGAATGGGTCTGGTGGGATACTCTTCAGAGGGTCAGTGTGGACTTGGTGGGCCAAAGGGCATGGTTCCACACATAGGGATTCTATGATATAATAAAATGTGAAGTAGGATTGATAAGCAACCTCATATCAGTATCCTCAACTTAAATGTGGACAATTAGACATATGAAGAAAGAGTCGCCTAAAGCCAACTGTGAAATTAGAGGACGGTCAGTGGAAAAACAATGCAGACCTTTAATGAAATGTTCATATGGTCAGCAAAAATTATGGTCAAAAAGGATCTGATGAGAAGGATGGTTAAGGAGAGTAACAAGTGCATACAAAGTGATGGAAATCAGTGGTAGGCCAGAAGATTGGGAATTTATTTTTTAGGAACCAGTAGTGAATAACTAAAAAGATTAACTAAACACTGAAATTGATTAGGAAAGTAAATTGGCAAGAAATATGAAAATAAATTATGTTTCTACAAGTATATAAAACAAGCAGCTAAAATAAATGTTGGACACTTGGAGGATGGGACTGGGGCATGGATAGTGAGGGGAAAACAGGAAAATGGCAGTAATTTAAACTGATATTTGCACTCGTTTGAATGGTGGTGGACTCTTATAAACACCCCAATGCATTGATGGGAGGAAAGATTGTGTAGCAGCCTCAGTCGCAAAGGGCAAAGTATTTTGAAACTAAGGGGATTGAAAGGAGGCGTGTTGCCAGAACTTATGAGCGACAGCCACAGGTTTTAAAAGGACATAATTGTAGGGATTGGCCAAAATATTCTCCAACTCATTGGATTCCAGGAGGGGTTCCAGACTATTGGAAAACTGCTAATGTAATGCTCCCACTCAAGAAGTGAAAGAACAGAAAGCAGTGCTAGTTAGACTGTTCAGAGTCAGAGATGTACAGCATGGAAACAGAGCCTTCAGTCCAACCTGTCCATGCCAGCCAGATATCCCAACCCAATGTAGTCCTACCTGCCCACATCCCTCCAAACCCTTCCTGTTCATATACCCATCCAGATGCCTATTGAATGTTGCAATTGTACCAGCCTCCACCACTTCCTCTGGCAGCCCATTTCACATGTGCACTACCCTCTACATGAAAATGTTGCCCCTTAGGTCTCTCTTTTCCCTGGGGTGGGGAGAGGTTTAGGTGAGGGGGAAAAATAAATCATCTATTTATCCTATCCATGCCCCTCAATTTTGTAAACCTCTATAGGGTCATCCCTCAGTCTCCAACACTCCAGGGAAAACAGTCACAGCCTATTCAACCTCTCCTTAAAGCTCAAATCATCCAACCCTGGTAACATCCTTGTAAACCTTTTCTGAATCCTTTCAAGTTTCACAACATCCTTCTGATAGGAGGGAGACTAGAATTGCACACAATATTCTAAAAGTGGCCTAACCAATGTCCTGTCCAGCTGCAACATGACCTCCCAACTCACATACTCAATACTCTGACCAATCAAGGTAAGCATACCAAATGCCCTCTTCATTATCCTATCTACCTACTTCCAAAGAGCTATGACCCTGCACTCCAATGTCTCTTTGTTCAGCAACACTCCCTAGGATCACTAGCAGCAAGAATATGCTATTCAGTAACTCAAACCTACCCTACTCTTCTCTAAGATAATGGTGGATTTGCCCAAGGTCTCAACTCCTCTTCCACACCAGCTCCACATAATTCCCAACTCCTTAATATTTCTTAAACATTGCGATATAGCCCACAACTCTGAGGTAAAGCATTCTAGACATTCACTCTACAGCAAATCTTTCACATCTCAGTTACAAAATAAGGGACACACATTTAAAACTATATTACTTAATTCAAGATTTCCCCAAGAGTAGAAAGTAATGCTAATGAATAAAGGCTTCATTTATTTAGTCAATTCAGTCCCTTCATCCCAGGAATGAGCCTGGCTAATCTCTTTTGAACCACCTCCAATACTATTATATCTTAAAAACAAAGATCAAAACTCTAGACAACTCAAATGTGTAGCCTCTCCAACATCTTGCATAATTATAATATCCCAATTTTTGTTTCACAGACAAAAAAAACCACCCAGATGCCTCCCTGTTAAACTTTCTTTTTCAAAGAAGTCTTTCCATTAAACAATGGTTTGGCTTTGATGTTTCCTGCTTTGTGGCAAGTTTTTGCGCATTCACTCAACCTCTCTTTCCCTTTGCAGATACCTTACATCCTCATCACAACATGCCCTCCTCCCTATTTTTGTCATGGACCAATTTGGTCAAATCTTACAGTCTACTCCGTCAAAGTTATTAACGTTGATAAATATTGATACAGTAGTAAGTAGTGAGGCCCAAGAATGGATTTTTGTGGAACTCTACGAGTTACATCTATCTAAGCTGAAAAGACCAATTACCTTCGATCCACTGTCCATGCTGATACAGAATACAAAAATTTTTAATAGCAGAGCATCTGGAAAATAGCAGCAGGGTTGGACATATGAAAAGAAAATTCTGCTTGATGATTGCTAGCAGAATTGAGTACAAGAGTAATATGGCTGTTTCTGACTTGGACATAGTGCAAAGGTTTACCAAGTTTGCTAGGACTAACAAATGAAAACAGCCTGGATTAGTTAAGAATATATTCACTGGAGTTTAGAAAAATGGGGTGTGTGTGTTTGTGCGCGTGCGTGCATGTGTGTTTGTGGGGGTAGGGGAGTCACATAGAACTCCATGAACTTCTAACAGACCTAGATAGGGCAAATGCAGGAAGGATGTTTCTGAAGACTGGGGAGTTCAGAACTAGGGTTCACAGTCTCAGGTAAAGGGATAAGCCATTTTGAACAGAGAAATTCCTTCACTTAAGAGTGATATACCGGTGAAACTTTCTTCTACAGAAATCAGGCTAAAATGTTAAAGTCTAATGATGCTCAGAAAAATATAATGACAGATTGGGTATCCCAAAAAGAAATGATCAACAGGGAACTGTCACTATCTTCACCTGAAGATATTTAATCTAAAGGTACAGATCATCTTGAAAAGTTGAATAAAGTAGCATGAAATTTTGAATAGCCAGAAAATGAGTAAAACCAGGAGAGTTAATCTGCACAATTCTTGATAAGGTTTCAAGCAACATATTGAGATTCAATGAAACAAATCAATGGGACAAATTTATTTTCAGAAATTTTAATCTTTGACCCTAAATTCCTTCAACTTCAAGAACTTGCTCCTGTATTTTGCAGCCTAGGAGTTCGGTTCACATAATCTTGCACCACCAAGTGCTTTTGAAGGACTTCCCAACTGAAGACAGGAGAAGACTTCTTGAAGCGTTGTAACCATCACCATTTTGGGTCAAGTATAGCAAATGATTGGAGCACTGTAAAGATGCTGGTGCACAGTATCACAATGTGACTACAAACAGGATATTAAACATGACGGAACTTGACAGTCGTTGATCTTCAGATTGGAACATCTCAAATTGTCCTGGTGTCCAACGCACAACCAGTCACTCTTTATCAAATACAATGAGTTACCTTTTCATCAACCAGCAATGATGAATGTGTGTCTCAGTATGTAAATAATCAAGTACTGACACTACTTTATTCACTTCTGTATGAGATGTGTGCCTTGTCACTACTGAGAAAGTATTATGAATCGCACAAATGTCAAACACTTGCTGATAACAGTTCAGATAGTTGTACCATTAAATAATATCTGGAAGTTATGCATTTGCTTCTTTAGAATTATAATCAAAAATTGCTTCCCCAAACCCCCAGGCACCAACTACTATGCTAGAACCACATTGGGGAATTATCTTTGTTTGGTAAATGTCAGAAATACACACTTTTTCCATTTATTTAGAAGAATGTCAAAGATATTACATTACTGCAAATGACAGAAACTATTCTTCCAGGCTGCTCACTGATTAGAATGAGAAATGGCAGTGATTAGAAAATGACTGGTTCGATGAACCAATATACAATAATGGAATGGACACAGTCCAAAGTGACAATGCACTGACCCCTTAAAGAAATGGGTATACCTTTTTACCGGCTTTCTTTTAATGAAGAATCAAGTTTGTACAATCTTGCAGTGATCTGCTGTAGTCCAAGAATTGCTCATGCCCTCCCCACCCCTCAGGGATTTGCAAGATAGTAAGTGAACCTCAAAATTATTGAACCCAATGATTCAGTTTACAATTTATCTTGACATTGGCTTATTTTGGTTTTCACTGAGCATCTGACCCACACACAAATCCAATTGGGTTCATTCGTCAATACACATCACTGAGGAATCACAACATTCTGAATAGAAGAAAAGCTGAATTTCTGAAATAAAAGCAATTGTGGAAATGAAGATGTAAACCTGAAATAGGCCAATCCCAGTTTAACACTCAAGGTCCCATCAATGAACTATTTCACCTGGTCTTCTATCAGACATGGTCCAGAGTAGAATAGTTCTTCATTGTTTGTATGGGACACTAGTAATTTTTTGCTTACTCCCAATTATTCTTGAATTCAGTTGCTTGATGAACCATCGCAGAGGGGCGAGAAGAACAACCACATTGATATCGATCTGCAGTCACATGTAGACCAGATCAGGTAAGGATGGCAGATTTCTTTCCCTAAACGGCATTTGTGAACCAGATCAATTTCAACAGCAATTGAAGCTAGTTTCATTATCACCATTACTGACACAGCTTTTCAATTCCAGATTTGCATCAATTGAATTTAAATTCCTTGCTACGGTGGGGTTTGAACCCTTGTCCCTGGATTATTACACCAATATCATTACGACACCATCATCCTCCCTATCTATCCCCAAGGGTGTAATGGATACGCAGCTAGATTTCAAATTTTTGTTGCAGACCTCAAGCATTTCAGAGCTCATGAGATCCCCCCAAACAATTTCAGCTTCTACCCTCAATCCTCCTCACCGAAGATGGATCACCACAGATTAGTAACAAATTTGTTTTGGAAGTAACACCACTGGATTACTTGGTTTCTTCCCGGTTTTCAACATCAAACAAAATAAAGCCTTCAAGAACAAAGTTACTTTTCCAACCATCCTAGCTTCTGCACTTTCCCCAACATCCCAATTTGATTATTATGGTTCATAAACGAGACCTTGCTGAGGGGGCAACAGTAAATCGACTCAATTACAATGACAGCATGTTACACAAACCAGTCGCCACCTTTAATATGGATCTATAAATAATTACATTGCAGCTTTAACACTGATGCTTTCAAGAAATTACATGGTAATTTTGCGAAGACTAGTTTTTCTTTATACAAAACAAATGCTTCCTTTCACAGTCAGCCTCTGACAAGTAGTAGTGTGTCCTTATGCTTTTGCCTGGGTATACTGAACCTAATACAAATACACAACCTACCAGTTTTCTGTGAAAAGACTTACAGATCCCAGTGCAACATTTCTGTTCTCAGAACTCACTGTGAGCTCCACAATCAGAAAGCTTGATGTTGACTTTCAAACTGATCTCAGTCAGTGTTGCATGGTTGCTCCCGTGTAAAGGAGATTTGCTGATTGAAAACATTGAATGTCATACAATCAGCCTCTTGTACCTTCAATCACATATTTTGTTTCTCCACATCCCATACCCAGCTGTGAATTTCGAGGAAGCCACAATACCAAAAAAGAGGGAGCCAGGGAATTAGGATAAATCATCTCAAAAGGTGTTCACACCAAGTGATTCCTTGCTTTCAAGTAAATTCCCCACTTCCCAAAGTACTAGATGAACTTTGTACAGATCAACATCACTGCCAGAGAGTAATACAAGCCCCACAATGTCCAACACTGATGACTAGCCCTAGCCTATAACAGAGTTTGAATAGTTGTGTTATTAAGCAGTATGTCAAGGTTGTGTAACTGCTCATTTCAGAAACAGCTCACAACACAAAGCACATTGGAAATACTTTTCCAAGTAGTGTATATATACCATTTATAGTTCAAGTGACTGGCCTGAATCAATCCCCACAGAATGGGATAAAAAAAAACATTATGAATGTAAAGGATTAATTACAAATCTGGCTTCCTATTGAACACTGAAGGTTTCAACATTTCCCATTCCTTGTCAATTCGCTTCACCATCATAACACAGAAGTATAAAAGGTGGATGTTTCCTATGCAGCTTTGGAGAGATTTTGGAGAGATCAGTAGCAACAACTCATTGGATGGCGCAATACTTAACCCCCCCCACCCCCCCAACCATTTAAGAAAACCCAAAAACGCAAGAGCCCCATATAAATGTGTTTGCACTGTCTTTAACACAGCATATTAGCTACTAATACAATTATCCCTTCTAATTTTTAACACAGCACAAAAAGGAAGGTTTTTTTGTAAGTTTAAAAAGCAGCAGCCTTCCACCCAGGTTCTTACACTTTCCCTCCTATTATAAGCCCCTGAATCACAATACTGTACATGCTGTATGCCAGAAATCATACAGCAAGAAGCTCTTTACTATCCCATTGGCAGGTTTGCAGAAAAGGAGCTTACAGACAGGAAAACTTGATTTTCAGATGTTGAAATGAAATGACACTCTGGTCCAGTGCCAAAAATACGTTCCAAGCGATATCTAGTTAGTTTGGAGTCTGACGTTCACCTGAACAAAATGCAGGGGATCCTATCTCTTTAATACTCAATAATTAATTATGTTTGTGTGGGTAGTCTAGTCATTAGGTTGGGAATGGAGATCCTGGCCAAGATATAGTGTTCAACCCCTCACCCCTGGTCCCAGCTAACAATTCAGGGCAGGCAAGCTCTAGCCTCACGCACTCAACCACAGGCTACAGTCATTCCTTCTGGTTAGGAAGGTTACATCCCAGCGTCCTGCACTGTCCAATAAGAAAGTTACTCCTTGATCACTTAGAGGCAGCTATGAGTGGCAACATTACAACAGTGAAGGATGTGATGAAATGAGGAATGGACTACTTGAAGACTGTTCTGATGTCACAGCTACATTGAGGAAAGGTTTCAGCTGCTCCAAGCCTCCCCACTGCCCCAATGTCAAAGGTCCAATTGCTTCAGTTTTCATGCTAAGGTGCTGAGATGCTACAGAGAATGAGGTCTCCCCTCAGGACAGCGAACCTCCACTACTTCTTGCTGCTGCTGCATGAAAAATATTCTGCAAGAGATAAAAGGAGAGTCTGTGTTAACTGGCTGAACACGATTGACATTACTCTTAAGGCCGATGTCAAGGAATTGGATTTTCTGCTGAAAGATACAGGTTTTTAATGACAACACCTCCCAAAGCAAAATGCAAAATAACACTAAGATCTTGGAATCTACGTCCAAACCATTTTAATCAGCAACTCGCCCCACACCCTCCACCCAAGCTGCTGAACCTTAATGGGGGTAGTTTGATGGGCAATGGAAATTGTCCACTGCCCTACCAAAGTAGGCAAGTCCCATGTGAGAGCCAAACAGTAACATTATTTCAATGGAGGATGCTATAAAAGAAATGGTCATGTTTTCTACTAATAGCCAGCCCAAAAACTGAGCGACTCAACTTGAGACAACTATCCCATTACAAACAGAAGAGGGATTGGATTTGGATTAGCTGAAGGTGAATTCCTGTAATTTATTGATGCCAGCGCTTCAGAAAAGCTAAACTCAAAGAGACCAACGGTAAAGCAGATTCCTGAAATACCCATGAGGCAGACACTGGATCTCGCAACTGCAAGGTGACCAGACGTGACCAGATAATTTAATTCTAAGTGAGTCATATGCTGCACTGGAAATCTAATTCCAGAATGGGCCAGTAGATAATGCACAGGCCAGGCCTATCTAACACCATAGCTCCCAAGTTAAGGCCAACTAGACAGGCGTAGTCAAGAGTTCGATGGGGTTTGGTTATGCCAGAGAGGTGATTAGATGCGGAAAGAGTGGGATAGGAAGTGAAAACAAAAACTTCTTCCAGATGTTCAATCAGCTTCCCTTTAACAATTTGTGCACAGGACAATCAAACAAAACTTACCGCTCGACATCTGCCCTCTGTTTCTCTAGTATTCTCTTTCGCCCCACCCTACAACGGTGTCTGATTTACTCAGAGGGGACACATTTTCTCTCTTTCATAACTTAATTCACACCTATTTACATCATTTATATTTCTTTCACTTCAATTATCAACTCGTCTGGCTCGTGCTCTGGGCCTCCATATCAAATGTTCCCCTCACTCCTCCTCTGCCTCCATCAACAGCTTACAGTTCTGAAGGCATATCAGACTTGAAACACTAACTCGTTTCTCTCTCAACAAATGTTACCAGACCTGCCAAGTTTCTCCAGTATTTTATATTTGTTTCTGATTTTCAGGATCCCAATATTTTGCTTTTATAAAACATTGCCTTGCTGAAAGAAGTTTGGAAGTTACATCATTGTGACATTACACTTTTCAATCTTACCTGCTTACATCAAAAAACACCTTAACATCTAGTGCTCAAGTGCATTTCAAGGGAATGGAAAAACAGATCACTGCAGGTGGATAAAATCATCTGTAGACATGACAGACAATTAACAGATTAAAAAGATTAAGATGAGAATTGGCAGGAGGTACAACACAAGTACAAAGACAGTCAGCTCAATTTAGCAAGGTTGTGGTTTTTCTGTGATTATTATTTACAGATGGAGCCCAGTGCATGAGAGGAAGGAATGATTAGCAGTTTATTCTGGCTCTCAGGGTGGACCAGCATGGGAGGAATTTGAAAAGGAAAATGACATCATCTTTACAGATTTTCAACTGGAACTAACTAACAGTTAAAGACTGCTGCTTGGAGCTACTTCTGCCAGGTGACCTGCTACCTTGGTGCCACACTATCTTGTGCCATCCTCACATAGCCACAATAGCCACTTTTGAGATCTGTCATCCAGCTACATCCAGGTTGAACCTTTTCTCTATCTTACTCTCTAACAAAGATTTCTGCAGCTTCTCAGCTCTGATCAAACATCCAAAATATTGACACACTTTTCTGATCGGCACTGTTGAGTTTTTTTTTAAAAAGCTCTTACAATTTCAAACATTGTCATCTTTCATGGCTCAGTGTGCGATTTTTTAACATCCATCTTATCATCCACATTTCAAGGCCTTTATTGTTTTGGTTGGATATGTCACCGGCATCGGCATCATCATCATCGATCGCTTTGCTGGAGGTGCAGGTCCAGAACATCAACAATTCGTTCCACAAACTACTGGGATCACATTAGACAAAAACTCCTCAGTTCCTGATTCTTAGAGTCATAGAATCCCTACAGTGTAGGAACAGGCCCTTCGGCCCAACAAGTCCACACTGACCCTCCAAAGAGTAACCCACCCAGACCCATTCCCCTACCATATTACTCTATGTTTACCCCTGACTACTGCACCTAACCTACACACCCCTGAACACTATGGGGAATTCAGCATGTCCAGTTTACCTAACCTGCACATCTTTGGATTGTGGGAGGAAACCCACGCAGACATGGGGAGAATGTGCAAACTCCACACAGAACTCACTCGAGGCTGGAATTGAACCCGGGTCCCTGGGGCTGTGAGGCAGCAGTGGCTAACCACTGACTCGGATTGAACAGTTGGGCCCAAACCGGAGGTTGAGGGCCACTTGGTCGAAGCTGCTGGTAAATGCAGGCTCTAAGCTGAAACAAGCGGATCCGAGTCTATGTCTGAGGCAACACTCAATTTTGTTTGATTAAGAGGACTTAAAGGCTGTTCACTCAATTGTGGCAATTCCTAAAGTCTAACACCAGTAACTCAAAGTATATGCAAAATCATTGAGAGAGATTTAAAGAACAAATTTATTTTGTTTTAAATCCATTAACTGGAGATGGTTATTGCTAGCTGGGCTAGTATTTATTGCTAATCCACAATTACAATTGAGGTGGTGATGATGAGCTGCCTTCTTGAACTGCTGCAGGGAGACCAACAGTGTTGGGTAGAAAGGAGTTCCCTCTCATTTTCTGAAATATATGTGGGCAGGATGAATTATGATACTTTTATACGCGAACGATATTAGGCAGGATTAAACATGAGACTGTCTATCGGAGTTGATCAACTGGAACAAGTTGAAACCCAATGAAACAAACCAAAGAACTGTGGATGCTGGAAATCAGAAACAAGAACAGGAATTGCTGGAAAAAACTCTGGCAGCATCTGTGGAGAGAAAACATATGCACAAAAGCAGGGAACTATCGTGCACATCAACATTCCCTTTAAAGGTGGCAATTAAGCAATCTTAAAGGGACCATCCAGTGCAACAAACAGACCACATCCAACAAAGATTAGGTGGAACATTGATCGATATCCCCATCAATAAAAACCTGCCAATTTCAGTCTTGAAAGCTTCTACTGACCCCCCAGTATTGAATCTTTCGGGAGAGATTTCTATTACTCTTGCAAGTGTTTCCTGATTTCACTCCTGAATGGTTTGACTCTGATTTTCAGACTGGAACACTTGCCATGGATTTCTCCACCAGAAGAGACTATTTACCCAGTGTTGAACCAAAGAAAATTCGTTACATTGATCTGATCACCAGCATATCTCCTCCAAGAGGCAGAAAAGTGCCTCTTCAGAATTACAAGAGACTAATGGAGAACATGGCAGATCATTTGAAAGGCATCACAATCAATAACCTATTATTAATAAAATTGATGACGCCACTGGTTAGAAGGGTAACTGAACTCAGAGCCACTGACAGTAATATTTGCCCTTCAATGGAGAGTCCCAAGCATGCTTGTTAAGGGGCAAATCTGTAACTGGACAACCCTGGGACAGTTTCATGCCAGTCTCACCAGCGACATCTAAGTATTTGTACGCACTCCTCCAGCCCCCAAGTCCATACCATGTGGTTGGTGCTATTCCGATTATCTTCATCATTGCCAACGTCTTCCATCTGTGGGAGAAGCAGAAACAAAGTGAGAGTGACAGGATGGGCAGTGGGAGATAGAGGGTGGTGAAGACAGAGGTTAAAAGGCTCATTACTTTAAAAACTATCCACGATGATAAACCGGGCAATTAGAGGCAAGTCAGTATTATCAGTGGTGAGGCCAGCATTATTGCCAACCCCTAAATGCCTATGAACCTACTGGCTCTCCAGGCAATTTCCGAGGGCAGTGAAAAGTCAAGTACATTGTTGTGGGTGTGGAGTCACAAGTCAGTCAGACTGGGTAAGGATAGAGGTCCTTCCCTCAAGGATGTTAGTGCACCAGATGGTAGTTTTGGCATCTAGTTGAGACTAGCTTTCAATTCCAGATTTTTTACAACTGGACAGCTTCCATGGTGGGATATGAACTCTCACTGATCAGAGCTGCTGGATTAATTATCCAGTGACATTACCACTACCCTACCATCTCTCCACATCTGTACAAGGGATATCAGAGTTCCAGTCAAAACAAAGAATATTTACAGTAACTTCACCTCAGCCAAAACAGAGACACTCTGGCCTGAAGATAAAGATGCCAGCTCTTAATGAGAGTGAAGCTTGTGCCATGTACTCTTATTACATGATCAGGCAAATCTTGGGGCAAAGGACAAATCAATAGCACAGTCTGTTTAAACAAATAAGTTCTTAATATGGCTTACCTCTTTCCTCCATCTCAGCTCACACAGAACACGCTCAAAACATTCGTGCATGTAGTTAAACTATAAATGGAAACAAAAAATACAGTATCACAGAATCATGCCAGAGCACTCAACCAGCAGTCAAATAATTTGCAGAAGTGCAGTTGCTGCTAATGTGTTTAAAAGTGGCAATTCCAGACCCCTGCCCACGTCCTCAAAGGAACAGTGAGGGGAGGAGATACAGTGGGTCAGGTTACCACATCCTAAGCCAGGCCCGGGACATCCCTGGTACGTTCTACTTGAGGTACATGACAGACAACAGCAGAGATGAATTAAACATCTCACTGCTCAACTGTTCAGCATTTGCAATGCACACTTAAGGACTTGTCCTGAATTCCTTCCTGCTTTGAGCAATGCAGTA
Organism: Hemiscyllium ocellatum; assembly: GCF_020745735.1. Classification (NCBI taxonomy): domain Eukaryota; kingdom Metazoa; phylum Chordata; class Chondrichthyes; order Orectolobiformes; family Hemiscylliidae; genus Hemiscyllium; species Hemiscyllium ocellatum. The sequence continues at coordinate 14,203,470 of NC_083442.1, forward strand.
GCACTGCATCAGCCCATACCTGTGAACTGCTCCACATTCCTCCAGGTCAGACAGAAGAACAGGTACTTTTTAACAGCAACTCCGATTCCAAAATAAAGGAATTGGATTTACATTTGAAAAGGAGAAGCTGGGAAGGGCTCTGAAGCAAGTGCAGAGATCCAAACCTTAATGGACAATTCTCAAAGATGCACAATGGTCATCTTCAGAGCTGTGTAAATCTAAAGGAACAAATATCAGTGGATAAAATACACTTCTTAACATCAGTACCTCCCCACGTGGCTTACAGTTAATGCAACATGGTAATAAAAACCTGGTCATTTCATTTTTTAAATGTGGTATCAGTTACAGATGGGCTCAGACACTGGAGCAGACCCCCCCTGCTTTTCTTCGGACTTGGGTCTTTTACCAATTCCGAGAGGGTATACAGATTTGATATCTTGCTCAAAAGGCAGCACCCTTACTGCAGCATTCCCACAGAACATCACTACAGGGTCACCCCAGTCTTAATTTTCATTTTTCTGAATTGGGGCTTGAATCCTTCAGTCCCAAATCAGACAAGAGCTTCACTCACTAAACCCTGGCAGATTCCAACTAAATCACCCAATGAAGAAACAGCTTTGTGTTGCCAATGACAATAGAGTCAGAGTCATAGAGGTGCACAGCATGGGAACAGACCCTTTGGTCCGTGGGCGCCATGGTGGCACAGTGGTTAGCACTGCTGCCTCACAGCACCAGAGACCCGGGTTCAATTCCCGCCTCAGGTGACTGACTGTGTGGAGTTTGCACGTTCTCCCCGTGTCTGCGTGGGTTTCCACCGGGTGCTCCGGTTTCCTCCCACAGTCCAAAGATGTGCAGGTCAGGTGAATTGGCCATGGTAAATTGCCGTAGTGTTAGGCAAATGTATGGGTGGGTTGCGCTTCGGCGTGGACTTGTTGGGCCAAAGGGCCTGTTTCCACACTGTAAGTAATCTAATCCATCCACGCCGACCAGATATCTCAACCCAATCTAGTCCCACCTGCCAGCACCCGGCCCATATCCCTCCAAACCCTTCCTATTCATATACCCATCCAAATGCCTCTTAAATGTTGCAATTGTACCAGCCTCATTCCATACACGTACCATCCTCTGCATGAAAAAGTTGCCCCTTAGGTCTCTTTTATATCTTTCCCTTCTCACCCTAAACCTATGCCTCTAGTTCTGGACTCCCCGACCCCAGGGAAAAGACTTTGCCTATTTATCCTATCCATGCCCCTCAATTTTGTAAACCTCTATAAAGGTCACCCCTCAGCCTCCGACGCTCCAGAGAAAACAGCCCCAGCCTGTTCAGCCTCTCCCTATAGCTCAAATCCTCCAACCCTGGCAACATTCTTGTAAATCTTTTCTGAACCCTTTCAAGTTTCACAACATCTTTCTGATAGGAAGGAGACCAGAATTGCACGCAATATTCCAACAGTGGCCTCACCAATGTCCTGTACAGCTGCAACATGTCCTCCCAACTCTTGACTCAGTACTCTGACCAATAAAGGAAAGCATAGCAAACGCCTTCTTCACTACCCTATCCACCTGCGACTCCACTTTCAAGGAGCTAAGAACCTGCACTCCAAGGTCTCTTTGTTCAGCAACATTCCCTAGGACCTTACCATTAAGTGTATAAGTCCTGCTAAGATTTGCTTTCCCAAAATGCAGCACCTCGCGTTTATCTGAATTAAACTCCATCTGCCACTTTTCAACCCATTTGCCCATCTGGCCCAGATTCTGTTGTAATCTGAGGTAACCCTCTTCACTGTCCACTACACCTGCAATTTTGGTGTCATCTGTAAACTTACTAACTGTACCTATCATGCTCGCATCCAAATCATTTATGTAAATGACAAAAGGTAGAGGGCCCAGCTGGTGGTACTCCACTGGTCACAGGCCTCCAGTCTGAAAAACAAACCTCCACTACCTCCCTCTGTCTTCTTCCTTTGAGCCAGTTCTGTATCCAAATGGCTAGTTCTCCCTGTATTCCATGAAATCAATAGTTCTGCCTGTCCCTCCAGCAGGAAGTACCAAAGTCAGCTGAGAAAAGCAAGACAGAGTTACTCACGTAAGGAGTGAAGATTTTCACCCAGCGAGGTTTCTTTTCACCACGGATGTACTCAAAGCAGAATGCCATCCCCTCCTCATCTGTATCCCACTGGTGCATCTCATCCCATTCAAACATGATTACCTGGTTCTTTTAAAACAAAAAGGATAAACAAACCCTCAATACTTTTTCCACAAAGTAAGAAATGACTAACTGATTCAGTTCAAGTAGTTCAGGAGACATTCAAACCTTCGATTTTCAATCCAAATACATGGCATTAAAAACAATTAAATGAGGAAATTACTTAAAAGGATGTGAGTAGCGAAGAGTTGCCTTAGAATGGTGGTGGTCTAGGAGGAGAGAAATGCTTGCACAGACTTAAGGGCGAATGGATGATGTGATGCTGTCCAATTTGAGACTGGATTCATTCCTGGTGATTTGGACAAATGGAAATCAGTGGGATACAATTAATATAGAAATTAAAAGGCAATTTGTAGTGTCAGAGAGTAAGTTCAAGCTCTCACTCAATTTCACCTCAGGTGCATTGGAAGAGAAGAGATTGTGAAAGTAATTTTCACCCAACTATTGAAGTATGCCTCTCAGCTAACTGTACAGAAGCATATTCTTCCACACAAATTAAAACTCTGTCCCCTGTGGATGCAGGCATAATCAAAACTTTCAAGTCAAATCAAGACACTGCTTTTGATGGGGTTACGTACTAAGAGATATAGAGCAAAGTTAGGGAAATCAGGTTGAAATGCAGTGCAGGACCCCATGACCCAAACATCATTGCTCCAGTAAGAATCTGGCCAATGGTCTCAGGACCAGGCCCTGAGACATGACAGAATGAACTTTATTGGGAGTTTTCTATAGACTCCCAATAGCAACAGGGACAAAGAGCAGATTGGGAGGTAGATTTTTGGAAATGTGCAAAAGTAACAGGGCTGTTGTTTTGGGTGACTTCAATTTCCCTAATATTGATTGGAACTTATGTCAGGTGTGTCCAGGAAGGATTCCTGATTCAATATGTAGACAGGCTGACTAGAGGGGAGGCCATATTGGATTTGGTACTTGGCAATGAACCAGGTCATGTGTCAAGAGTGCTTGGTGGGAAAGCATTTCGGTGACAGTGATCACAACTCCCTGACCTTTATTATACTCATGGAGAGGGATATCAGCAGACAGTATGGGGAAAGTATTTAATTCGGGAAGGAGGATTTACAATGCTATTTTGCAGGAACTGTGGAACATAAATTGGGAACAGATATTCTCAGGGAAATGCACACCAGAAATTCGGAAGTTGTTTAGGGAGCATTTGAGAGTGCTGGATAGGTTTGTCCCACTGAGGCGAGGAAGGGATGGTAGGGTGAAGGAACCTTGGATGTCGAGAGATGTGGAACATCTAGTCAAGAGGAAGAAGGAAGCTTACTTAAGGTTGTGGAAGCAAGGGTCAGACAGGGCTCTAGACAGTTACAAAGTAGCCAGGAAGGAACTGAAGAATGGACTTAGGACAGCTATAAGAGGGCATGAATAAGCCTTGGCGGGAAGGAGTAAGGAAAACCCCAATGCGTTCTACACTTATGTAAAGAGAGAAGAGGATGGCCAGAGTGAGGGTAGGGCCAATCAGGGATAGTGGGGGCAACTTGTGCCTGGAGTTGGAGATGGTAGGGGAGGTCCCGAATGAATATGTTGCTTCAGTTATCACTAGTGAGTGGGACTTCTTCATTTGTGAGGATAGCATGAAACAGGCTAATACACTCGAGCAGGTTGATTTTGAGCAGTAGGATATGCTGGGAACTTCGAGAAACTTGAGGATAGATAAGTCTCCTAGGCCAGACGGGATATACCCAAGGTTACTCTGGGAAATGAGGGAAGAGATTGCATCCTCACTGAACATTGGAGTAGCACCTGACGACTGCAGGGTGGCAAATGTTCAGGAAAGGGAAGAAGGATAATCCTGGGAATTACAGACCAGACCAATCAGTCTTACGTCGGTGGTAGACAAAGTATTGGAGAGCATTCTGAGAGACAGTTTTTAAAAAATTATTTGTAAAAGCATAGTTTGATTAGATTAGATTCCCTACAGTATGGAAACAGGCCCTTCTGCCCAACAAGTCCGCACCGACCCTCCGAAGAGTAACTCGCCCAGACCCATCGCCCTCTGACAAATGCACCTAACACTATGGGCAATTTAGCATGGCCAATTCACCTAACTTGCACATCTTTGGACTGAGAGAGGAAACTGGAGTACCCGGAGAAAACCCACGCAGACACAAGGAGAACGTGCAAACTCCACACAGTTGCCAGAGGCTGGAATTGAACCTGGGACCCTGGTGCTGTGAGGCAGCAGTGCGAACCAGTGAGCCACCGTGCCGCCCTAGAGGTAATCAGCATGGCTTTGAGAGGGGCAGGTCATGCCTCACAAGCCTTGTTGAGTTCTCTGAGGATTTGACAAATCACGTTGATGAAGGTAGAGCAGTGGATGTGGTGTATAAGATTCTTCATGGTAGGCTCAATCAGAAAATAAGACGACAATAGCATACAGGGAAATTTGGCTATCTGGATACAGAATTAGCTGGTAGAGGGTAGTAGAAGATGGAAAGTATTCAGCCTGGAGCTTGATGACTAGTGGTGTTTCACAAGGATCTGTTCTGGGATCTCTGCTCTTTGTGGTTTTTATAAATGACTTGGATAAGGAAGTGGAAGGGTGGGTTAGTACGTTTACCAACGACACAAAGGTTGGTGGAGTTGTAGATTGTGTGGAGGGCTGTTGTAGGTTGCAATGGGACGTTGACAGGATGCAGAACTGGGCTGAGAAGTGGCAGATGGAGTTCAACCTGGAAAAGGGTGAAGTGATTCATTTTGGAAGGTCAAATCTGAATACAGATTACAGGGTTAAAGGCGGGATTCTTGGCAGTGTAGAGGAACCCAGGGATCTTGGGGTCCATGTCCACAGATCCCTCAAAGTTGCCACCCAAATTGATAGTGTTGTTAAGAAGGCATATGGTGTGTTGGCTTTCATGAGTAGGGGGATTGAGTTTAAGGCCACGGGGTTCTGGACAAGCCCTGGCTATCATTCCCTTGAGCGGCACGGTGGCTCAGTGGTTAGCACTGCTGCCTCACAGCACCAAGGTGCCAGGTTCAATTCCAGCCTCGGGCGACTGTCTGCGTGGAGTTTGCGCGTTCTCCCAGCGCCTGTGGGGGTTTCCTTCGGGTGCTCCAGTTTCCTCCCACATTCCAAAGACGTGCAGGTCAGGTGAATTGGCCATGCTAAATTGCCCATAGAGTTTGGTGCATTAATCAGAGGGAAATGGGTCTGGGTGGGTTACTCTTTGGAGGGTCGGTGTGGACTGGTTGGGCCGAAGGGTCTGTTTCCACACTGTAGGGAATCTGATCTAATCTATGTTATGCTGTAGCTTTATAAAGCCCAGGTTAGACCACATTTGGAATTGTGTGTTCAATTCTGGTTGCCTCATAATAGGAAGGATGTGGAAGCTTTAGAGAGTGTGCAGAGGAGATTTACCAGGAAGCCACCTGGACTGGAGGATGTGCCGTATGAAGAAAGGTTGAGAGAGCTAGGGCTTTTCTCATAAGAGAAAAGAAAGATGAAAGGTGACTTGATTGAGGTGTACAGGATAATGAGAGGCATAGAGAGTGGATAGGCAGAGAGATTGTCCCAAGGTGGAAAAGGCTATCATGCAGGGACATAATTTTAAAGTGATTGGAGGAAGGTTTAGAGGGGATGTCAGAGTTAGGTTCTTTAGGAGGCTGAGGGGTGACCTTATAGAGGTTTACAAAATTATGAAGGGCACGAATAGGGTAAATAGGCAAAGTCTTTTCCCTGGGATTGGGGAGTCGAGAACTAGAGGGCATAGGTTTAGGGTGAGAGGGGAAAGATATATAAGATACCTATGAAGCAACATTTTCATGCAGAGGGTGGTACGTGTATGGAATGAGCTGCCAGAGAAAGTGGTGGAGGCTGGTACAATTGCAACATTTAAGAGGCATTTGGATGGGTATATGAATAGGAAGGGTTTGGAGGGATATGGGACGGGTGCTGGCAGGTGGGACTAGATTGGGTTGGGATAAGTGGTCGGTGTGGACGGGTTGGACTGAAGGGTCTGTTTCCGTGCTGTTCACCTTTATGACTCTATGATGGGTGTGTGGAATGCACTGCCAGCAGAGGTAGTAGAATCAGATACATTAGGGACATTTAAATGACTCTTTGACTGGCACATGGATGATGGTAAATCGTAGGGTATGTAGGTTAGTTTAATCTTAGAGTAGGATGAAAGGACGGCACAACATCGAAGGCCAAAGGGCCTGTACTGTGCTGAAAGAAAAGTCGTTAACACCTTCAGAAGCATGACAAAGTTTGGGGGGGGGGGGGGGGGGGGGAGAGAGAGCGAGAGCGAATCGGCTGAGTTTGGTACAGAGGTGTAAGGGTATTGGGAGGCCTTTTTGTTTATATATAAAGGAATGAGACTTTAGGTTAAAGCTTATGCTTTAGAAGTGACCTGTATAATGAAAGGTCAGCCCTGGAAGCTGAAGTCTTGGTGAGTCAGTTCAGTTGTAGTTTAGATTAGAGTGATGCTGGAAGAGCACAACAGGTCAGGCAGCATCCGAGGAGCAGGAAAATCGATGTTTCGGGCAAAAGCCCTTCAGCAGGAATGAAGGCAGGGAGCTTCCGGGGTGGAGAGATAAATGGGAGGGGGGTGAGGCTGGGGAGAAGGTAGCAAAGAGTACAATAGGTGGATGAGGGTGGGGAAGCTGTGTGAAAACAGGCTGCTAGACTCTCTCTCCTTCTGCCCTTCTAACTTCAACCTGTAACCCTTTGTTTCATTTTTTTTGCTGGTGTTTAAGCGGTCTGTTGTGTATATACAGAACAGCTAGCTTGGGATAGTCTAAGTTCTGTGGGTATTCTATATTCTGTTCTTTGTGTTTTATTCGTTAATTTTGTGAATACATTTGCGTTTTAAAACCTGGAAGTCAACCTAGCTAACTTACTATGGGTAGCTTTCACTTTGCACCTACTGAAACAAATTGCAAAGTTACGGTCTGGGCTGCCCACTTAAGAATGTTTTGAGTGGTCTGGCTTAGCTATGTAACCAACTATCACCGTGCTCAGGAGTGAGACATAAAAGGAGCTGTTGGGAGATACACTAGCATTTCTCTCCCCAGTGGAACTGCTCAGGCTGTCAATCACCAGTATGTACAAGACCAAGTGAAACAAACTGAGTTTTAATGTGTTCAAAATCGTAGTTAACATTGTTATCAGGTTATTACTGATCCGAAAATGTACTAAACTGCCATTTAAATACAGTATAGCTAGAAGTGCAGATCAGAGGCGAGGAACTCTGCAGCAAATAACTCACGTTCATCTCCCCAAATCCTGTCCATTGTCTAGAAGATATAAATCAGAAGTTTGCAGAAATACTTGCCACTTGCCTGAGTGACTGCAGCTCTAACAATACTCAAGTAGTTCAATAGCATCCATAATAAAGCTTCTACTGTCAGCATGGTCAACATGGATGCAAGTTCCATGATTTCCATGAGTTATGGTAATCTGAATGCATTGCCTGGAAAGGTGGTTAAAGTATCAATTATGACTTTCAGAAGGGAATGGAATAAATATCTTATGACTGAATTTCCTGGACTCTGAGCATGGGAGTAGGACTATCTGGATATTTCAAAAAACATATGTAGGCACCACAGGCTGTACAGTTTCCTCTTGTGCTGCAGTAATGTACAAACCTATAGGAGATTTGAGTGCCACTCAGTAAGATGATTTATACTATGACTGGGAACAGCAGGACAGTCCATTAAGACAATGAGACAATAAAGCTCCATCAGCATCCCATCTGAACACACATACCTCCAGCTGTCCATCCTCTGTGCAAGCATGGAGTTTAAAGTGCTGAATGCTAATGGCTGCCATTACGTGGCCCTTCCTTCGAGAGTCACATCGACAGTGTGGAAAAACTATCTGATTGTAGCCTTCACAAGTCCGAATCATGTTCAGGTACTGCAATAATAGACAGATATTTAGTGTCAGATTAAATGAATGGCCTGCCAGCAAATCCCACTCCCCCACCAGCCCCACATTGTTTAATCTAATTCATCGCTAGAACTACACTCAAATTCAGCACTAATCTAATAAGACAGACTTGCATTTATATAGTACCGCTCAGAACCTTAAAGTAATCCCAAAGTGCTTTGCAGCCAGTTATGAACTGAAGTGAGGCTACTATTGTCGTGTAGGAACCACATTAGCAAATGGGTGCACAGCAAGATCCCACAACAGCACAGTGGCAATACTGGAATAATCTTTTTCAGCAACACTGGCTTAGAAATGTTTTAGGATATCCTTACAATGTGAAAGGAACAATATAAATTCAGTGTTTCTCGTTCTTAATCCTGCACTTGCTGCCTCATCTATCCACCTCTGCCAATCCCCAATAATTCCCCATTCATCAATACATGGAATTCATATCTCGTCCATGAGTTCCTTCATTGACATTATTTCCTGGTTCAAGTAGCCAGTCATTCTCTGCTGTCCCTCACAGCTCCACCTTCAATCTCAGCCTCGTCCATAAGAAAGCATAAAACCATAAGAGACAGTAGCAGAAATTAGCCCATCAAGTCTGCTCCGCCATGCAATTATGACTGATACATTTCTCAACCCCATTCTCCCACTTTCTCCACATAATCCTTGATCACCTTGATACTCAAGAACCCATCTATCCCAGTCTTAAATGGCCTGGCCTCCACGGCCTTCTGTGCCCTGGAAGGATTTCCCCGAAACACTCCACTATGCTGCTCTATGTCATTCATGAACAGATCATCAGGTCATTTATTTCATCGTTAAGGGACTGTAGGGGAGACAGACTGTCCAACCTTCTCACCCAAGAGCAGAACACTAGCTGGTTCTCCTGTGTGCGCTGTGGGTTCAACAGCCTTGATGTACTGGGCTGGACAGTACAGAGGCAAATTTCATCTCAGTTGCAGGTGTTATTTTAAACATGCAGAAGGTGCAAAACCTCCCAGTAACTCAGCAGGTAACAGCACAGTGGCCAGTTTGAGGCTGACCTATTCCTGTGTACAACTGGAATTGTGCAACTCCAACATTATGACATGATTTGGAGAGGATGGTGTTGGATTGGGGTGAACAAAGTTAAAAATCACAACCCCAGGTTATAGTCCAACAGGTTTATTTGGAAGCACCAGCTTTTGGAGCGCTGCTCCATCATCAGGTGGTTGTGGAGAATAAGATTGTAAGAGACAGAATTTATGGCAAAGGTTTACAGTGTGATGTAACTGAAAATATATATTGAAAAAGACCTGGATTGTTTGTTAAGTCTCTCAGCTTTTAGAATGACCACGTTGGCTTTAGTTTTTTCACATGTAAATCATAAAACCTCTTTTAAAAAGTTACATTCTCAAATGAACTTTAACAATTGGTGCCGCGTTGGCCCAGATACTATACTGAAGGTGGTAGCTCCCTGTGAGGCTGTAGTGCCACAATGGTCAGACTGATTCTAATCTAAACAACGGATTTACAGAATCTTACATGGCTTCATGCAGTTTTTGAGTAAAGTAAATGTAATTCTGCGAGTACAAATTCAACGCACAAAGTGTCTGTGAGAGTGAAAAGGGGTGTGTGTGTGTGTGTGTGTGTGTGTGTGTGTGTGTGTGTGTGTGTGTGTGACAGAGGGTGTGTGAGTGCGTTCATATATAAAGTGTAATGGAGTCACCTATAGTGTGACATGAACCCAACATCCCGGTTGAGGCCCTCCCTATGGGTACCGATGCTCGGCCACTTTTCGCTGCTGCCTGTCCCGAAGTCCACCTTGGAGGATGGTCACCCAAAGATCCAAGGTTGAATGTCCTGTACCACTGAAGTGTTCTTAAACTGGGAGGGAACACTCTTGTCTGTTTGTTCTGCAGTGTCCATTCATCCTTTGCTGTAACCTCTGTTTGGTCTCGCCAATGTACCATGCCTCAGGGCATCCTTGCCTGCAGCGTATGAGATAGACAACGTTGGCTGAGTGGCAGGAGTCCCTGCCATGTACATGGTGGGAGGGTCCCCACGCGAAATAGTGGTATCAGTGTCAACACTCTTGCAGCATCTTGCATGACAGGGTTGTATGGAGTTGCCCTGAAAGCCGGGCAGCTTGCTACAAACAATGATCTGTTTGAGGTTTGGTTACTGTTTAAAGGCAAGAGGTGGAGGTGTAGGGAAGGTCTTGGCGAGATGTTCATCCTCATTGATAATGTGTTGCAGGCCGCGAAGAACATGGCATAGTTTTTCTGCTCCTGGGAAGTACTGGACAACGAAGGGTCCCCTGTTGGTTGCAGAACATGTCTGTCTCCTGAGGTGGTCATTACGGTTCCTCACTGTGGCACATGTGAACTGGTGGTCGATGAGTTGGGCATCGTACCCCATTCTTAACAGGGCATCCCTGAGTGCTTCCAAGTGCTCGTCACGTTCCTCATCTGAGCCAATCCTGTGTATGCATTGGGTTTGTCCATAGGGGATGACTGTTTTCATGATTTGAGTGGAAGTTGGAGAAATGAATCGCTGTGTAGAGAGGAGTAACTGAAAAAAACTACACAGTGATATCAACAAGTTTCATCCCACCATCAAACTCCCCATGGACTACTCTCTACTATCTGTCTCATTCTTGGGACACATGCATATCCATCGAAGGTGGGCACCTCACTCTACCACAAACCCACGGATAACCTCACGATGCTACCTTTCGCCAGCTTCCACCAGAAACATATTAAAGCATCCATCCCCTATGGATAAGCCCTACGCATACACAGGATTTGTTCAGATGAGGAGGAATGTGACAGGCACCTGGAAGTACTCAGGGATGCCCTGTTAAGAAAGGGCCCAACTCATCGATCACCGTTCAGACGTGCCACAGTGAGGAACCGTAATGATCTCATCAGGAGACAGACATGTTCTGCAACCAACAGGGTATCCTTCGTTGTCCAGTACTTCCCAGGAGCAGAAAAACTACATCATGTTCTTCACAGCCTGCAACACATTATCAATGAGGATGAGCACCTCGCCTTTAAACAGCCACCAAACCTCAAACACATCATTGTTCGTGGCAAATTGCCTGGCTTTCAGGACAACTCCATACCACGGTAGACGCTGCAAGACGTGTCAGAGCGTCGACACGGATACCACCATTATGTGTGGGGACACCTCCCACCATGTACATGGCAGGGACTCATGCCACTCAGCCAACATTGTCTATCTCATACGCTGCAGGCAAGGATGCCCTGAGGCATGGTACAGTGGCGAGACCAAACAGAGGTTACGGCAAAGGATGAATGGACACTGCAGAACAAACAGACAAGAGTGTTCCATCCTAGTCGGAGAACACTTCAGCGGTACAGGACATTCGACCTTGGATCTTTGGGTGACCATCCACCAAGGCAGACTTCGGGACAGGAAGCAGTGAAAAGTGGTCGAGCAGAGGCTGATAGCTACGTTCAATACCCATGGGGATGACCTCAACCGGGATCTTAGGCTCATGTCGCACTACAGGTGACTCCATTGCGCTATACACACAGACTCCCTCTCACAGACTCCCTCTCACAGACTTAAACCCCTTTTACACTGTCACTCTCACACATACACACACCCTCTCAGAGAGGCTCCTAACCCCGCACATATAAGTTTGTGGGTTGAATTTGTACTTGCAGAATTACATTTACTTTACTCAAAAACTGCATGAGGCCAAGAAAGATTCTGTAAATCCGTTTTTAGATTAGAATCAGCCTGACCATTGTGGCACAGACAGCCTCACAGGGAGCTAACACCTTCAATACATTATCTGGGCTGACATGGCACCAATTGTTAAAGTTCATTTGAGAATGTAACTTTTTTAATAAAGTTTTGCAATTTATTTACGAAAGAACTGAAGCCAACATGGTCATTCTAAAAGCTGAGAGACTTAGCAAACAATCCAGGTCTTTTTCAATATATAATTTCAGTTACATCACACTGTAAACCTTTGCTATAAATTCTGTGTCTTACAATCTTATTCTCTACAACCACCTGATGAAGGAACAGCACTCCGAAAGCTAGTGCTTCCAAATAAACCTGTTGGCCTATAATCGAGTGTTGTGTGATTTTTAACTATGACATAAATAGATTCCAAAGTACTTCACTGGCTGTAAACCCTTTTGTAATGTCTGTAGGAAGTGAAAAGTATTATAGAAATGCACCCTCTTCCCCTTTTCCCCCCAGGACATCAATCACAGCTTCAGTCACCTTTGTCTAACTCTAAGGCTGCGCTATGCCAGTTGTCATCATCTAGAAATCCACTGGGAACTACTGCCCCTTGAAGGTACTAAACAATTCACAAGGTGACTATCATTGGAAGAACTGGTTCAATCCTTAGCCTTTTGGAAGTGGAATATCTGAATCAAGTCCTTTCCTGTGCGCCATTTCTGATAACTAACATTCTAAGCTGCAAGTTCTAACGATAAATTTTCCTGTTTTGTCAACGCACAAGTATTAAACAAACAGGCAGGATCCTACCATGACTTTTTTGTGCTGCTCCGACAGTTTCTGAAGCTGGTATGACTTATCGCCGACGCGAATCCGCCCTTTCTTTACGTCCTCCACGGCCTGCAATTACAACACAACTGCTGACTGAAGGCAGTGACACACAGACCTGCAGTTATTATTACCACACAGAATAAAATAGCTTTTCACAAAATTCTATACGACTATTCCATCAGTAAATGCCTACAACAAAGATACTTGTGCCTTTAACTCTGCCCTCTTCAACAGACCTGCTCCCCCAAAGGCAGTTGTGCCTAGAGTTGCCTGAATTCTACACTGGAGGTCAAGAGCCTTTATGACTTAAAAAGGTTTTTTTTGGTAAGTGTGTTTATTAGCAAGAAAAAAGTGTTTTTGACTTTACAAAAACAAAGTTTTGAAAATATAACAAATACCAGGACAATAAAGAAAAATGCAATTTACAATACAACTACTGTTTACTAATTACCCTATAATACAAAGCAAACCCTAAAACTGTGCAAAACAACACCAATAAATAAGCGACTAATAAAACAAAAAAAAACACACAAAAGCAAAAAATAGCTATGCTCAGCGCAAAGCTCCCACACAAAAAAAACAGGAGAATTGTATATGTACCCGTATTAACTCAGGACCCCCCTCCAGAGCCCAGGGCTCAGCAAACCTAACCATCCTGGTTTAAATAAATGCCCCAGTTAAGATAGCTGACAAATTTATACCCAAATAACTCAAAAAGGGCTGCCATATTTTATAAAAGAGGTCTATTGTGTAGTGCACCATGTTTGTAAAACAATCCAAGGGAATGTGTTCCATAATTAATTTCTGCAATCCCAGCAAGCCCGGTGGGTTCTCAGGCACCCAATTCATCAGCATATTCTTCTGTGCACTCTAAGCAAGATTAAATAGTTTCTTCCCTTGCCCATCTGATGATGATAAATTCAGGAGAGAGATCAGGTCAAGTTTAACCTCGGTTCTCAATACCCTCCCCATCACCCCCGCCATGGCGCTCTAATAAACATGGAGCCTCTGGCATGTCCAGAAGCAATGGGCAAGAGTATCTACACTTATTTCACATTTGGGACACATTGAAGATGTCTCTTTGCCAGATGGTCTGATGCCAGATGAATCCTGTGCAGAACTTTTAACTGGATAGCGCTTGTCGTATTACAGAATTAGATCTTTTGCACGTTTTCCCTTATGTCCTTCCACGTTTCAGAAGAGATGTCCACTCCTAGCTCTTGCTCCCAGGCTTAACATAACCAATTAATATCCTGCCAGGCCCTGCCACCCAGCAGGCGATAGAGGGCACTAACCGAGAGGCTGCTTATGGTACATAGCAACAACCTCTATCAAGCTTACAGGGCTTAGTGAGAAGCATAGTCATCTTCTGGATAAAATCCCTAACCTGAAAAAAAAAAGGCAAGGACCTCTGTTGGGCAACCCGTATTTGCAGCTCAGTTGCTCGAAAGACATCATAACCTCCCCCTCAAACAAGATTCCCAGACTGGAAACTCCTCTCCCTGCCCATAGTTTGAACCCGGAGTCCATCATTCCTGGTCAGAACCCTGGCATACCAACTATGGGCGTAAGTGGCAAAGTCTTAGATAAGCAACCCTCACTCTGACGTATCGTTCTCCATGCCTTGACTGTATGAATAATAATGGGGTTCTGGCCATGGCCCATAACGGCCCTCATCTTATCCATAAGCAACAGGTTAATAAGAGGGCACTTTGCCTGGGAGGCCTCAATATGCAGCCATATCGAGCCCCGATCATTACCAGCCCAATCGCACACAAAGGACAGCAGGGAACTCAACTGATACCTCCTGACGTCTAAGAAAATCAACTCCTCCCCATCCTTTAGGCAACTGCAACTTGGAAAGTTTGATGAGGGGCCGCCCACAAAGCCAGACAAAGGAACTAAACCAACCCATAAGTTTCCACAGCCATGACCTGGAAACATTAGAGGGAGCATAGGCATGGGATAAAGCAAATGAGGACGAACATTCATCTTAGTGAGGGTTATTCGGCCCACCCATGAAATTGGAAGAGCCTGCCATCTCTGGAGATCCTGCCTAATATTGTTGAGCAAGTGAGCAAAGTTGGTCTGAAATAACTGATCAAATATGGACGTAATAAAAATGCCGAGGAATCCCGATGAAGGGCTTCTGCCCGAAACGTCGAATCTGCTGCTCCTCGGATGCTGCCTGACCTGCTGTGCTTTTTCAGCACTACACTCTTGACTCGATCTACAGTCCTCACTTTCTCCCTTCTATCTTAGCCCACCTGTCCTCACAACCTTCAGATCGATACAAGTCAGAGTAAAAACTCCGAAAAGCCTCATTAATCCTTTTGGCAGCGTATGTAAGGACCCCAGTGCTGTCTCTAATTGCAGTAATGGATCGGGGAGCATGCTTTTTCCTAGTCAGATATGCTAAATACTTCACTGGCCTATCCCCATACTCGAACAGCCTTTGCCAAAAAAACAGGCAAGTTCTTTTTTTGCAGTTTGTGTCAGTACTGAAGTTAAGACAGCCCGGAGGGCCATGATCCGCTGTAGCTTAGTCACCAAAGGCTGTGAAAAATGTGCCACCTCAGCGGATTTCAACCGCATCTCAAGCGGACACTGCTGTTCCCCCTTCTGTCATTTCCAGCTAGCCGAATAGGAAATAGCTAATCCTCTAGCAAAGGCCTTAGCGGTCTCCCATAGCATAGACGGACTACTAGCTGTGCCTGAGTTGATAGTCAAGAATTCCTGAAACTCATTCAAAAGGTTTTCCACAAATTTGGAATCCTTAAGGAGAAAAGGGTCCAAAACGCCAATGCCACAAACCTAGCCCCTCACTCTTGGCCTTAACCTCAAAACATACTGCTGGGTGATCGGAAACAGCTATTTTACAACCCATAATCGAATCCAGAAGGGTCGAGGGAGCCAGAAAGAGATCAATCCTCGAGTGACATTTATGTGGGTTTGAAAAAAAGGTGATGTTCCTGCCGGTAGGGTGGTGAAGACATCTCCAGATATCCACCAGCCCCAACTCCTTGCATAAGTCAGTCACCTGCTTAGCCCGCAAAGAAATAGTTGGTGGTCCACTGAGCACCCTGTCCACTGTCAGATCCAGAAGGCAATTAATGGCCCCCTCCTAAAATAACGTGCTGTGTTCCAAAGGCACTCACCAAAAATTTGAGGGGATGTGGAGGACAGTAGACAATTAAAATGCCATATTCCTCCCCACTTATCAGGGCCTTGAGTATCACAAACTGTTCTTGCTTATCTTTCACCTGCTCTAATGTAAACGGAAGATTTTTCTGGATAAGTACCACCACTCCCCTACTTTTAGTAATAAAGGATGAAAAGAATATCCGGTCATAACCTCTCTGTTGTAGCTTCAGGTGTTGCCCATCATCAAGATGGATTTCCTGCAACAAAGTGATATCAACCTTTTCCCTCTTCAGGCTAGAAAAGGGGGGGGGGGGGGGGGGTGCGGTCATAGGTTGGGAATTTTATATTGCTAAACCAAACATTTGACAAATGGCCAAGCATATCTGGTGAAACTCAATTTACATTTAAGATATATGTATTAAATTCATGTTATCAAGACAATGTTAGACAAAGTGTTGAAGAGTCACAGGTTGCAAACCTCTGCACTAAACTCAAATCCTCTCCGTTTCTTTATTCTCCGTTAATTCCTTACTCCAACTCAGCTTTTCTGCATCATCAGGCTGAAACTATCTAGGTGTTGAATATTTTTGATAATGCTCCTGTGAAGAACCTTGGGACATCGAAGGCACTATACAAGGACAGTTATTGTTGGATGCTTGCCATTTGGGAACTTGCCACAAGTCTAGGAACTTCTCTTTGAGAAAATAGCACAGTTGGAAAGGGACTACGCTCCAATGTATCTCTCTGCAGGATCAAGAGCAGGAATTATTAACACAGAAACATATGCATCAGAAGGCATGGGTTCAGATTCAACTCCAGAAATCTAACTCAAATCTAGACTGCCTCACCAATCCAGCACTGGGAATGCTGTGCTGTTGGAGACACTGTCTCTCAGCTGAGCAATTAAACCGAGACCCAAAATACCTTCAGTTGGTTGTAAACAATGCCACATGTAAGTAGTGAGTGGTGTTTCTGGCTTACTTCATTGTGCTCTGGAGGAGCCTGAAGCAGATTCCTGTTCAATTACCAATGCATCACAATCAGACAAAAGGACAAGTCACTGCAATAGGACCAGGACCAGCATTTGAGGTAATGAGTTCAAATTCAACTACAGCAAGCTGAGATTTAACTCAATAAATGTAATAATTTGCAGCTAGCAGTAGAAAATGGAGATTAACAGCATAACTAGCCTTCACGGAAGAAAATCTGCCAGTCTTACCCAGAGTATCCTCCAAGTGACTCCAGTCCCTCTAAGGCTTGACTCAACCCTTAATGATAAAGAGCCAATACATGCTGCCCTGCCAGTACCACAAATCATATTTTAACTCCCCATTCATCAAGCATTGTGATTCATGTACTGAACAATAATCCCATTCCAAAATCTTCCAAACTTTCAGTTACATTTGCAAGTTTTGCATAACATTTTTTGGAATGCAATTAATGTTGTGAAATTATTCCTCGTTTCAGTTCTTTATGACACGTTAGTGTTTTAATTTTGACCAATGCAACCACGGGACTGGTCATCTTAAGGAAGTTTGCTGGTGCCGCAGTTAGTGGCCATATTCCTGCTTCAAGGCCAAATGGATACTGAAGAGGACAGGATTAAATTTCTTCTGCTGATTTCTGACAAAAAGGCCCATGTGAAACATCAACCCTTCTCTATCGCTCAATCTCACTGACCTGCATATTTATAGTGCTTCCTATTTTTATTACAGATTTGCACTGAGTAAGAAATGGGATCATTTAGCTTCTAGCAGAATGCCCCAGTTAACAGACTGCAGTGTTGTGAAAGGTAAAGCAATGATCATTGAAAACACCAACTTTGTACTTGTTCAGAGTTGACTAATACACGTGACCATGATACATGTACGTACACAAACACTAGTCTTCACCACGAAGGAATTATCACATTTATGGGAAGGCATCTTCACTTTAAGTCTATTGCTCAAGTTTGGATCCAGAAGAAGAGAAATTAATGAGGCAGGAGATGCTTCCCAATCATGATGGAAAGTCACTTCATTAAATTACCACTGCTAATGAGTCAGCGAAAAGCATGATTAAGTAAACTAGCTGCCATCTCAGTCACTAAGGATTTTGTCACAAGTAACTGAAAAAAGGTGAAAATACATTACAATGATGGAAATAAAGCAGAGTTTTCAGATTATCAGTTAAGCAATTACACTGTTCAAAATTATTTTTCTACCTCAATAACATTCTGAAGCTGAGGCACTTAGACACATATAAATGAGGAGAGTCTCAAACATACAAAACATAACCAAGTACCAGAAATTGCTTATTGTATTCTATGTTGCTTAAAGTATGCAGTGCATGGAGAAATGCTCATGTACCTGGTGGAAGAAGTAGGTTACTGCAAGGTCATTGTCATTCAAAAGTTCTTCTTGGGCCATGGTGAAGAGCCACTTCCTAATGACCAAACATGTCCCAGCTGCCGCTGAAGTGTAGTTCTGTATGTACAGTTTGTGTGGAAACTCATTGGGGACTAGCTTCCGTTCTGCAAAAGGTACAAATTAATCTCTATCAGTGACACACAACCAATGACTCAAATGACATCAACCCCGAAACAGGAAAAGGTTAGCAACCTTCCTTAATCGAGGACAAGTCATCTTTGGCTAAGCAACAATATAGTTGGAGATATAGCCATTGTATCATGCATGGGTCAGTACCCTCATTGGCCTAAATGTTAACCTGCTACCTTCTGACTCTCTATACGTAACCTCCTTTGGCCCGAAAACCACCTAAGAACTCCTCCTTTCTATAACTTTGGTCTCCTGTGCATTTGGCCCACTTACTGTCTCTTCAGCCACCTGTGTGCTAATGTGTGAATTGAAATTCCTCATTCTCTTCACCTCCTTAAAAATGCCCTAATTCTTTGACCAAGCTCGCAGCTGTCCTAATATCTCAAGAACAAAGAGAAAGGCCTGATGAATGTGATTTCAACATGGCTAAATTAAATGGCAATGCAATTTATGGACCATGCCAAACTTTTAATCATTGGAAAAGCTTCTGCAGATTAAGACAACGAATATCAATTCATTTTCAAATGATGTAATGGAAAATCAATTGATTCATCTGAGAGAAATAGCAAGGCAGACAGTTCCAAAACATCTTTTGAAACTGACAAGGGGACTCTGTATTAGTTTATATCATGATAGATACCATGAAACAAAAACTAACAGCAGGAAAAGTTTAATTGGTCTATCAACCCTCACCGTACATTATGGGAGCTAAAGCAATATAGCTGGACATTTCAAAAACCACATTTATTCCAGTATTAACACCCCATCAACAAATTCTTCTTCAAAACACCCCTGAAGAGAAATTTCGTTGGGTTATAAAACTATTTTAACACTATGAAGGCATGACAGATCAGTTAGCTGTGACAGACTTGGTAGCTTCAATAAAAAGGCATGACACTGGGTAAATAATGGTTAATATTAAATGAATTAGTGCATATACTGCAGTAGTTACACATTCCTTTGGGTGAAGGACACAAGAAAAATGGATCAAAATGATCAACTACAGAAATTAAGGACAGTACTATGCACAGAAAGAAGTCATATATAGTTGCTAGAAAAAAAAGGAAACCTGAAGATTGGGAGCAGGTTAGAATGCAACAGAGGACCAAGAAGTTGAATGAGGGGGTGGGGAAAAACGTACAAGAATAAACTTGCAAGAAACACAGCAGCAGCCCAAGAGCTTCTATAAATATGTAAAAAAAAATCAAAAGCAAATATAGGTTTCTTACAGTCTTACTTATAATGGAGAAAGAAACGTCAGAACAATTAGACAACAATTTTTGTGCCATTATCACAGAAGTGCTAGGAAAGGAAGAGACTTTTGGGAAAGGAGAACTGAAGGTTAGTTTAGCTTAAAAAAAGTGCAGCAGGTAAAATTAAAAGGAGTGAAAGCCGATAAATCTCCAGGGCCTGATACATTCCAGGATATTAAAGGAAATGGTCATGGAAATAATAAATGCATTGATTTTCAAATTCCAAAACTGTTTTCCAGAACAATCCCACAGCATGGCAAGTGTAACCACACCATTTGTAAAATAAAGGTAGAGAGTAAACTGTGAATTACAGACCAGTTTGCCTAACAGCAGTAATAGGGAAAATCTGGAGTCAATGATGACGGGTGCAATAACAGGACACTTAGAAAATACCAATCGTATTGCACGAAGTCCCCATGGGTTAATGCAGAGGGAAACCATTTGCGCAAACCTCCTGGTGTTTTGTTTGAGCACATAACTAGTAGAATAGATGGAGGAGAACCAAGTCACCACAGACCATAAGAAATTAGAACAGGAGTAGGGCATTTGGCCTCCTGTGCCTGCTCCACCGTTTAATCAGATCATGGTTGATTGCACATTCCTCACACCCACTTTCCTGCCTCTTCCCTGCAAGCCTCGATGCCCCTATCTATCAGAATCTGAGTCTTCAATATATACATGGACTCTGCTTTCTGTAGTTACAAATTCCAAGGACTCATAACCCTCTCAAAGAAGAAACACCTCTACCTCAGTCTTAAATTGGTACCCCTTAATTCTGAGGCTACGTCCTCTGGTCATAGACTCTTTCATGAAGGGAAACACCCTTTCAGTGTTTAATCTGTCAAACCCCTTAAGAATTCTACATGTTTCAATAGGATCCCACGTGCAGTCCTAATCCTTCCATACCACAGTGAACCTTTCTGAACTACTTCCAACAGAATGATACCTTTCCTTAAATAAGGGACCAAAACTGCTCACAGTCCTCCAGATGTGGACTCACCTCGTGCAGATGCAGTAAGACCTCCCAAGTCTTCTACTCCAAATCCCTTGAAGTAAAGCCCAACTTTCCATTAGCCATCCTGATTACCTGCTGTACCTATGCACTAACTTAGTGTTTTGTGCACAACACCTTCAAGTCCTTTGTGTTGCAGCTTTCTGTGGTTTTCTCCATTTAAATAATAGTCTATTCTTTTGTTCTTCCTTCCAAAATGAAGAACTTCACATTTTCCCACATTACACTCCGCTTGCTAACATTTTTCCCCATTTAATCTCTCTCTGGAAACTCTGGATCCATCTTGCAACCTGCTTTTCCACCTATTTTTATGTCGTCTGCAAATTTGGTTCCAGTTCTTCACTTCCATTGCCCAAGTCGTTAATAAAACTTGCAAACAGTTGTGGTCCCAGCAATGATCACTGCAGAAACCCACTCGTTACAGGTTGCCAAACTGAAAAAGAACCCCTTATCCCCATTCACTATTTCCTGCACATTAGTCAATTCTCTATTTATGGCAGTATACTACCTCCAATAGTGGGCTGTTATCTTATGACTTAACTTTTTGTGAGGTACCTTATTGAATGCCTCCTGGAAGTCCAAATACAATACATTTACTTATTCTCTCTATCCACTTGAAAAACTAAGAAATTTGTCAGACACAGTTCCTTTTTAAGTCAGACTGACTCTACTTGAATAGACTATGATTTTCCAAATTTTCCTATTACTTCTTTAATAATTGATTCCAATATTTTTCCAACTAAGGACGTTGGCTAAGTGACCTATAGTTACTGCTTTTTGCCTCCCTCCCTACCAGAATAGAGGTATTACAATGGCAGTTTTCAATTTTACAGGAACGTAGCGAATTTGGACTTTCAGAAAGTTTTAATGAAAGCATGTGGGACTGGTGAAAAATACTGGCATAGTTTGAATACTGGTTAGCAGTCAGGAAACAGAGCAGGAATAAACGTGCAATTTTAGGAACTGATAGTGATAAATGAGGTTCCACACGGATCAGTGCTTGGGCCTTAGCTACTCTCAATATAAATATGAATAAACTGGATAAGGGAATCAAATGTAATATTTTCAAGTTCACCGATGACACAAAACTTGATGGGATTGGGACCGGTGAAGAGGATGCAAGGGAGACTTCAAGATGATTTGGACAAGTTCAGTGAGTGAGCAAATACATGGCAGATGCTGTGAATACATGTGAAGTTGTCTACTTCAGTAGGAAAAACAAAATGTCAAATAATGATAGCTTAGGAAAGGTTGATATACAAAGATTCCTTTACATTGGTCATTGATATAAGCAAGCAATTAGGAAGGGAAATGGCACAATGGACTTTGTTGCATGAGATTTTGAAAACAGGAGCTTATTACAGCTACGTCAAACCTCGGTGAGATTTCACCAAGAGTTCTGTGTGCTGTTTTGCTTTCTTAACTAGAAAGAAATATACGATTAATGGAGAGAATGCAATGAAAGTTCACCAGATTATTCTTGGAACGGCAGGTTTGTCAAGGACAGATTGAGTTGAGTGGTCTGTAATCACAGCAGTGTAGAAGAATGAGGGGAGAATCTCAATGAATCAAAATTCTGACAGGGCTGGACAAATCAGATACAGGGATGAGGTTTCCCATGGCCACAACGGTTCAGAACAAGGGATCAAGGGGTCACAGTTTCAGGATACTTTCAGACTAAGACGAGAAATTTCTTCACTGAGGATGATTAACTTGTGGAACTCTCTCCCATAGAAGGATGTAGAGGCCAAATCACTGCATATATTTAAGAAATAGATAGATTTCTAGAAGTGAAAGTTGTCAAGGTTTACAGGAGAGAGTGGGAGTATGGCATTGTGATAGAAGATCAGCAATAGTCATACTGAATAATGGAACAGGTTCAATGGGCTGAATAGCCTATCCCTGCTCCTAACTTCTATATTTCTATATATTGACATGTTCTGGTGCCATTATTTGTTTTCTCAAAAATTAAAAAGTCACCCTTACCAAAAAAGTGATCCACAACTTCAAAGAGCGTAAAGAAACTTGCTGTGATACTATCCATTCGTAAGTGCTCTTGTACAGCCTACAGGGATAGAACAGAGTGTGTCATTGGGCTCAGTCAAATATACAAACACTTGACACTGCATGGGGCAAAACACAGAAATCAGTTTCATTAAAGAATGGCAAGCTGAAACCTCCATTTATTGGACATGGAATCAAATTTAATCTGGGGAAAATCATTGTCACTCTCCAAGATGAGATTGGTTAGTCAACACTGCTCTCTCATATTTCACATCCACTCCAGCATCACCCCCCACCCCACCCCAGACAGATTTTTATTGAGCTGTCGGGGCAACAATGCACCAAACTAGCTGCAGACAAATTAACCTGAGTATATTTGATGCCATCTTCAATGGGATGGATAATATTGCACTCCCAGTGCAGTGAAATTAAACAATAAATAGCTGACAACAACTTGGAACATAGTAGCAAAGTTCACCAATCCATGAGCTGGAAAAGTTCAATTGGTCTCAGTCTAACAGTTCTCAGGTTGATTGTAGTGCCCGGTTTCCAAGTTTAAAGGTCACAAGTGCAGTGATTATGTTACTGAAATAGTTACCCAGACAGTGCAAGTTCAAACCCCACCACGGTGGTTTAAGAATTTGCATTCATTTTAAAAATCTCACTGGCATTAATAAAAGTGACTATAAAAGGGGTCGTGGGGTCAAGGTGAATTTCATATCACACAAAAAAACCTCCAAATAGCTCACTAATATCACCACCAACTCTGGCCTACATATGACTTCAGTCTCACACCAGTGTGATTCTTTGGTAAATATCCTTTGAAGTGGCCTGGCCCTAAACCACCCCACTGTGCGCAAAGTGGAAAGAAGGCTATCACCTTCTCACAGCAATTAGTGACAAACAATACCTGCCAGAGACAACCACACCACCAAAGTGAAGCAAAAATAATCTTATCATAGACTTTGTTTTGGGATGGAGAAAGCCAAGATTCACAGCATGTAATCATTTTCCAATACAATCAATTTTTAAAAACAATGTTGCACTTTAAGCATTATTGAAAGGGACGTTGATTCGCACCTCTGCAGTTAGAAGTGTCAACTGGTAGAACACTGACCATTTTGCAATACATCAACAACCTGAATACCTGAGCTAAAGTACATATAGACTAATCTTTGAAAGAACGCGTATCATCCAATCTTTAGTGCCTTCCAAGTTACTGGACCAGTGCGCCAGGTCTTGGGAGGAGCGTATCAGTAAAGTGAGGCAGAAACTGGGCAGATGGAGGCTACGGTCGCTCTCCATCACGGGAAAAAAACCTGGTCATCAGGTGTGAGGCACTGTCATTGCTGTTGTACGTGGCACAGGTCTGGCCTATTCCCAGAACTAGCGCCGCTGCAGTCACCCGGGCCATCTTCCAGTTCATATGGAGTTCAAAGATAGACCGGGTCCGAAGGGACTCGCTGTACAAAGATCTGGGAAACGGGGGAAAAAATACACTCAATGCCACCCTCACCCTGATGGCCACCTTTGTGTGTGGCTGCATCAAGCTGTGCGTGGATCCCCAGTACGCAAACACCAAGTGTCACTACGTACTGAGGTTCTACCTGTCCCCGGTGTTGCGAAGGATGGGCCTGGCCTCGCTGCCGCGGAACGCTCCGAGTAGTTGGACCGTCCCGTACCACCTGTCCTTCGTGGAGAAGTTTTTGAAGAAAAACACCTTTGACCACAAGTCCATCAGGAAGTGGTCAGCACGTAGCATCCTTGAGACCCTTTGGGAAAAGGAGAGGGTGGATCCTGTCGAGTGGTTCCCTGAGCAGACTGTCAAAGCCATTTGGCAGAATGCCTCATCACCAGAACTTTCCAACAAGCACCAAGACATGGCTTGGCTGGTGGTGAGAAGGGCTCTACCTGTGAGATCATTTATGCATGCCCGGACTCTCAGCCGCACCGCACGCTGCCCTCGAAGTGGCTGCGGGGGGGGAAGAGACTGTCACACACCTCCTTCTGGAATGTGCCTATGCAGAGGAAGTCTGGAGAGGAATGCAGTGGTATTTGTCGAGGTTCGTCCCGAGCAGCGCCGTGACGCGGGACTCCGTGCTGTACGGCCTGTTCCCCGGACGCACACCGAGACGAACATCAACTGTGCCTGGAGGATCATCAACTCGGTGAAGGACGCTCTCTGGGTGGTCCGAAACCTGTTGATCTACCAGCTGAAGGAGTTGACCCCGACTGAGTGTTGCAGACTGGCACATTCCAAGGTCCAGGACTACGTGTTGAGTGACGCGCTGAAGCTTGGGGCAGCTGCCGCCAAGGCGCGGTGGGGAAAGACCACCGTTTAACATCTGCCTGTCTAAAGAAGATCAGGGGGCCCTGCAGTCATTTGGGCTCTGCTGACGCCTCAGTTCAATATGTGAGTGAGAAATTGCACAGATCTGTATGTAATAATGAAAATTCTGAGCTGTGTATGTAAATGCTGACATATGTATGGAATTACCAAATGTACAGTGTATCAAATATTTTATGAATATTTTATGAATAAAGAATATTTTTGAAATTAAAAAAAATCAGAAATTCTGGTGTTGATTCCATATTCCACCTGATCATTGCACTCTGGATCACCAACCTCAAATTTGTGTTGAGAAAAACCCATGCCTAAAACATGAATTACTTATTCTCTGTGCAGATGTTAAATAAGCCTACTGTGCATTTCCACAGTTATTACAGCATAGAAGGCCCATTTGACCCATCGTTCTGAGTGAACATTTCACAAAGTACCACCCTCCAGTTTCCTCACTTGAACCCTGCATATTGATTCTTTTCCAGTGTCAATCTAACTCGTTTCGAATGTAGTAATTAAATGTGTCTCCACCACGCTTACAGGCACCGCCTCATACTGCATTTGCTTCTTTCGCTAATTTCAAAGTTGTGCCCTCTCGTTCTTTTCACACGAGAACAGCCTCAGTGTGTCCAGATCCCTCATGATTTCAAATACCTCCACTCAGCCTTCTCTCCTTTAAGGAAAACAGTCCAAACTTCAGGTTCACTTTATTTATGACTCTAACACTTATGCAATACTTGGAAGCAATTAAGCTCCTAAATATTGTAAAACACCTTTTTAATTTTCTGTATTTTTGATTGTGGACTGAATTGGGAACAGGACTGTTTTAAAAACCATGGATTGTGGAATTGATGACTGCACTTTTTAAAAGTTATTTCACACTCATTGTCAAGTGCTATGTACACCACAGTTTGTTCAAGCAATGGGGTAAGTTGCTATTGACAAACAGGAGCAGAGGAGGGGACAAACGGAGAGTTGGCCAACAAGCAGCTGACTGATATGGTGACCAGTTGTCAGAGACTTATGATGAAGGGTTTATGCCTGCCAACAACAGAGACTGGACCCCAGGTAGCTGCACAGCCTGTGGTGTCAATGTTTGGTCAGAGACATCAGACCTCCAAAAGAGAAGGAGCTGTCCTTTTTCTCTGCAGATAAAAAAGGCCTCAAACTTGAAGAAAGCCAAACATTTGCTCCTCAGTAGTTGCTATAAGCTGTGACTTTTAACCAGTAAGTGAAAGACTTGTGGTTGTGAAACAGTCACTCTGCACCTCCTGCAAGCAAGTGAAAGTACCTGAAGGAAAATGGAGCAACAGCAAGTTCTGACCAGCCAAAAGGATCTCAGCAAACCCTCTGGACAGGGATCACTAAACTATCTTCCCAATTATTCCCTAACACCCATTTTCTTTCATCTCTAATTTTTGGTCCCAGTTGTGTTGGCCAAACAGGACGAGTTCAGTTTATGAAACCTAGTTGGAATTTACAAGGCTGAAGGGCCTGTTCACTGCTGAATGACTATGAATTATGTATGTGTGCACGCATATGAGTGTACAGCGGGAGTTTTAGAAGAAGGTTAGCATTTCAATTAGTAGAATTGCGCGCCAACAGTTCACAAGTGTTTTTCTGTTGCTGTAATCTAATTACTTCAAATAAGTAGTAATTCCTGTTAAGTGCAGACACCTGCTCTCTGTTAACCTGGGTCTAAAAGGCAATTAAAATGGAGAATTGCGCATACTTTCATAAAATTAAAGTTTCATGACAACCCCAAGAATAGCAGGGCTTCATTCATAGCAAGGTGCAGCAGATCATATATCCCAACAGAGACAGTCTGCAGTGCACTGTAGTAAACAACCTTGCATTATTTGCAATCATTTGATCCGAACATTAGTTGAGAGCTACATCATCAAACGGTAATGAGTCAGCAAAACTGTATTTCAAAACACGAATTACTAATGTCAGCAAAATCTTCAGTTGGTAGAGCCTCGATACATCACTCTTATTGCCTCAAGGTGCATTATCCAGTGGTAATACCAATTTGATCACTAACCCTGCTGACTAAAGTTTAAATCCTGGGCTCCTTCTTGTGGTTTAATAAATTCCTGTTTATCCAGGTGAATATAACATCACCAAATGAAAAACTACGAGTCAAGGTTGATTCCATTTTTATTGAGATAAGCCAGGCTCACTCACCCTGTAGACCTCTTCTGCAGTGCTGTTCTTTTTTACAGTGACTGTGATGATGTTTCTGTCAGGCAAGGCTATCCTCAGATCCACATCAGACAGTCCATTTGTACTCTGGAAAAATTAAATGGTAAACAAGTGGTTGTTAGAACATCCTTCTATTGAAGTTAAAAATTACACAACACTAGGTTATAGTCCAACAGGTTTATTGGAGGCACTAGCTTTTGAAGCGCTGCTTCTTCGTCCAGTGGTTGTAGAACAGAATTATACGACACAGAAGTTACAGCAACAGGATCACAATGTCAAGGATTGTAATAT
The DNA here is from genome assembly GCF_020745735.1 of Hemiscyllium ocellatum. Lineage (NCBI taxonomy): Eukaryota > Metazoa > Chordata > Chondrichthyes > Orectolobiformes > Hemiscylliidae > Hemiscyllium > Hemiscyllium ocellatum. Next base: position 14,230,907 of record NC_083442.1, read on the forward strand.
TAAACAAATTTAGCATTCTACTTCATTAAGTTAAACATTATTCTTCAAATTCTGAATTAAAAAAAAATACGGTCTCAGATAAACCAGTTTTCCTTCCTGATGTCCTTACCTCACTGGAATCAGCCAGAAACTCCTGCATCACATCGCTCTCTCCAAGGACACTGACTGAACACACTGCAAAACAAATCACAAAACACACTATAACTACAGCTCAGACATCCAACTGCAAGCAGCACTGTAAATTTCCAATGCTGCATTCCTTAACTAAGGAAACTTACTTGAGGTTGAGGGAACAAGGATCTGCACAGCTTCAGAGGATTACACAGTAGCTAGGAAAGTACTCAAAAATGGACTGAGCGCTAGGAGGGGGCATGGAAAAGCCTTCGCAGGAAGGATTAGGGGAAACCCAAAGGCATTCTACACATACGTGAGGAATAAGAAAATGATCAGAGAGAGGGTAGGGTCAATCAGGGATAGTGAAGGGAACCTGTGCCGAGAGTCTGAAGAGGTAGGGGAGGCCCTTCAATGAGTTTTGAGCATCAGTATTCACTAGAAAGGGACCTTGTTGATGGTGAGAACATTATGGAACAGGTGAAGGATTGAACAGACTGATATTAAGAAAGTGGATGTGATGGAAATTCTGGGAAGCATCAAGATAGATAAGTCCCCGGGGCTGGTCCAGGTATATCCAGGGAAGCAAGGAATGAGACTGCTGCATCTCTGGTAACGATTTTTGCATCCTCACTCTCTGTGGGAGAAGTACCAGATGATTGGAGGGAGGTAAATGTTGTTCCTCTGTTCAAGAAAGGGAATAGGGAAATTCCTGGGAATTACAGACCAGTCATCTGTGGTAAACAAGTGTGCTGAGAGATAGGACTTATGACTATTTGGAAAAACAGTTTGATTAAAGACAGTCAGCATGGCTTTGGGGGGTGGGGGGTGGGGGGTGGGGGGGGGGGGGGGGGGGTGTACAGGATATGCCTCACAAACCTTATTGAGATCTCAGAGGATGCGATGAGACAAATTGACAAAGGTCGAGCAGTGAATGTTTTGTATATGGATTTCACGAAGGCATTTGATAAGGTTCCCCATGGTAGGCTCATTCAGAAACTTACGAGATATAGGATGCAGGGAAATTTGGATGTCTGGATACAGAATTGGCTGGCTGAAAGACAGCAAGTGATAATGGATGGAAAATATTTTGCCTGGAGGTTGGTGACCAGTGGTGTCCTGCAGGGATCTGCTCTTGGGCCTCTGCTCTTTATTGTTTTATAAATGACTTGGATGAAGAAGTGGAAGGGTGGATTATTAAGTTTGCCAATGACACAAAGGTCAGTGGTGTTGTAGATAGCGTCAAGGGCAGGTAGCGCATGTTATAACAAGACATTGACAGGATGCAGGGCTAGGCTGAGAAGTGGCAGATGGAGTTTAACCTGGATAAGTGCGAAGTGATTCATTTTGGAAGGTTGAATTTGAATGCTGAAGAAAGGGTTAAAGACAGGATTCTTGGGAGTGTGGAGGAACAGTGTGATCTTGGGGTCCACATACATAGATCCCTGAAAGTTGCCACCCAAAGTTGATAGGATTGTTAAGGCGGCTTATGGTGTTTGGCCTTTCATTAACAGGGGGACTGAGTTTAAGAGCTGCAAGATTTTGCCGCAGCTCTATAAAACTCTGGGTAGACCACACTTGGAATATTGTCTTCAGTTTTTGGTTACTTCATTATAGGAAGGATGTAGATGCTTTAGAGGGGGTGCAGAGGAGATTTACCAGGAAGCTGCCAGGATTGGAGGGCTTGTCTTATGAAGAGAGGTTGAGTGAGCTAGGGCTTTTCACACTGGAGAGGAGGAGAAAGAGGTGACATGATAGAGGTGTACACGGTAGTGAGAGGCATAGATAGACTAGATAGCTAGAGACTTTTTCACAGGGCAGAAATGGCTGTCATGAGAGTTCATAATTTTAAGGTGACTGGAGGAAGGTATAGGGGAGAGTCAGAGGTAGGTTCTTTACACAGAGTGTGATGGATGCATGGAATGCACTGCCAGTGATGATAAGAGAGTCAGGGACATATAAGCAACTGCTGGACAAGCACATGGACAGCAGTAAATTGAGGAGTGTGTAGGTTACATTGATCATAGATTGGCACAACATCGTGGGCTGAAGGGCTTGTACTGTGCTGTTCTATGTTCTAAATGTAATCAGCCAAAAGACTCGCCTATGAACATTCACTAAACACTACTGTGCCATTCTACTTCCACCACACTAGTGCATAAAACCCTTGTCCAGACAGGGCTTTCTTTGAACACTTTAAATCAGGTTCTGTAAGGAAAAACTTTGAGATAGACAGTTTTCATTTCATTTAAACTTAATAGGAATATCTGCTGCATATCCCCAGCATAATATTGCATGCATATATCATATTCATGTGTAACCTTTTGTTCATAACCCAAACTCTGCCCGTTTGACCCATGCAGATTCCAGAGCAGAAAGCTGCTTGAAGCAGCAAACTGGCCACAAGCTAATTGTGCTGGGTCAAGTTTCAGGCACCTTAGTTTTGAACAGAGTAAACCTTTAATTTGTTGGGGAGACTGGGTTTCCGAAGCCACCAACCTAACTCCTGCTCCATTTAATTTGCACTGTAGTAAGAACAGTTCCTGACTGGCTGTTGAGTAGACTGGCATCAGTAGATTAGCAGGGCATTTTATTGGAGTGCTACTAACTGCACGCTGATGCCAGAAACACACAAAACTCAAAGACCAGGTTCAAAGTCCTCTGAAGTCTTATTATTCAATAAGATTATGGTTCAATGTCATCAACGTCACATTCCTGCCCCACTCCATATCCTTCAATTCCAAGAGCCCAAAACATTTCACCACCTCAATCTTGAATGTACTCAGTAAGTGAGCACCCACAGCTCTGAGGTATAGAAATCCAGATATTCACAACCCTGAGTGAAGACGTTTTATAATTCATTATTACGTCATTACTAAATACTTGCATCTTAGTGCAGACACGATATCTCTGCCATAAGGACAGCACTGGTTTTGGGAGAGGCAGGAATCAGGAAAATGGGCCTCACCAGCTATCTGTATCGAAAAAAAGTTCCAAACCATTTATCTTCATGCCATTGGCTGAGAGGTAGACAGAACCAAACTCCTCTGACTAGAAAAATGCAGTGGATGACAAAAGAGAAAAGACTTCCATTTATACAGTGTCTGTCACAACCTCAGGCCACTCGAGCGCTTTTGATATGTAGACATTATTATAATGGAGAAGATGTGGAAACAAAATTGCAAAACATCTCTACAAACATCGACTCCTTGCATCAATGCTCAGCAGCAGCAGCAGTGTACGTCATTGACAAAACGCACTGCAGAAATTCACCAAGACTCCAAACACACAAGCATTATCATCTAGAAGAACAAAGGCAGCAAATACACAGTAATACCAGCAAATTTCCTCCCAAACCACTCACCATCCTAACCTGGAAACAGCTCTCCATTCCTTCAGTGTTGTTGGATCAAAATCCTGGAACAACTGTCCAATTGCATTCTGAGTCTACTTATGCAAAATGGGCTGCAGTGGTTCAAGGCGGCAGCTCACTACTACCTCCTCAAGGAACACTAGGGATGTACAGGACATTGGTTAGACCACTGTTGGAATATTGCATGCAATTCTGGTCTCCTTCCAATCAGAAAGATGTCATGAAACTTGAAAGGTTTCAGAAAGGATTTACAAGTATGTTGCCAGGGTTGGAGGATTTGAGCTATAGGGAGAGGCTGAGGGGTGACCTTATAGAGGTTTACAAAATCATGAGGGGCATGGATAGGGTAAGTAGGCAAAGTCTTTTCCCCGAGGTCGGGGAGTCCAGAACTAGAGGGCATAGGTTTAGGGCGAGAGGGAAAGATATAAGAGAGACCTAAGGGGCAACATTTTCATGCAGAGGGTGGTACGTGTACGGAATGAGCTGCCAGAGGGAGTGGTGGAGGCTGGTAAAATTGCAACATTTAAGAGGCATTTGGATGGGTATATGAATAGGAAGGGTTTGGAGGGATATGGGCTGGATGCTGGCAGGTGGGACTAGATTGGGTTGGGATATCTGGTCAGCATGGATAAGATGGATCAAAGGGTCTGCTTCCATGCTGTACATCTCTAATGACTATGACTCTGCTAGCTGGGTCAGCATTTAATGTTCACATTTGGAGATGCCGGTGTTGGACTGGGGTGTACTAAGTTAAAATTACACAACATCAGATTATAGTCCAACAGGTTTAACTGGAAGTATTAGCTTTCAGAGCACTGCTCCTTCAACAGGTGGTTGTGGAGTACACAGTTGTCAGACACAGAATTTAGAGACAGAATTTATTGGCTATGTACTCCACAACCACCTGATGAAGGAGCAGTGGTCTGAAAGCTAGTGCTTCAAATCAAACCTGATGGACTATTACTTGGTGTTGTGTGATTTATAACAATGTCCACATTCTGTGTGAATTAAAAAAGCAAGCTTCCATAAACATCAATCTAATAAGGACCAGATAATTTGTAATGCTGGTTTTGCTTCATTCTTTCATGGGACATGGGCATCACTCATGAGGCCATACCATGAGTAGAAATTAATTTTCGTTTCATTCCAAAAGGTCATTTGTAGGGTAAGCCATGAATCAGGAGTCACGTGCACGAATAGATTGATTTCTTTCCCGAATGTTAATAATGCTGAGACTAAGTTATAGCCCAGATTTGTTAACGGATGTTAAATTAAAATTACAATTTGAATCATGCCCCATATAAGTAGTCCAGTGATACTGCAGTTGTTCCACCATCCTCCCCCATTTGTTGAACAATATTTTTGTTCGAATGCAGGGGATTAGAGTAATAACATGTTAGTGAAGAAGGAATGAACAATACAAGGAACATTCTTAATCCAGTCTTCAGCATTAAAACAGATAGCATGAAACTTTCCTTCTAGCAGAAGCAGCTAATGACATGTACTTAATTTCACATTATGCAACCTATATGTATAATTCATAAATAAATCAAACTGCCCATCACACTAATGAGCTGCACACCCCTCACTGGGTTAGCAGCTGGTTTTTGATTTATAGCTCGGATTTTTCTTCAGGAGTGATGAAACTGCCAAAGTGTCTCTGAGCCATAGTTTCACAAACCATTGGATGTGATATGACCCACTGTTCATACACTTGTCCCTTTCTGTAGGCAGTAGGATTTGTACTGTATATACTTAGGCAGCAGATTGATGACTGTTCTCTCCAGACCTGTATTACCAACGTATAGAAGAGCACTACCACAGTACAGTAGCATTAATGACATATTCCTAACAATAATTGGCAAATCGCTATACCCAGCATCAATGTAATCCCCAAAATAAAACTACACTCAGACAGTGTGCAGACACACAGTAGACAACACAACTATCAATGTAGGCATAGCAAATTGAATGCAATACATCACCAGATAATCTGCCTTTAAATGATGTTCAATGAGGGACATATAATGGCCAATGTGTCAGTAAGAAAACAGCATAATAGGGCGACAGACATATTTGAATGCATCGAGCGAACTCAGTACCACACGACATCACAATGCAGTGAAGAATCTGGGTCTCAAAAAACTGGAAGCAATCCTCAGAGTTTACTATTCAAGCCGAAGAAGTCAATTCCATTCATGAAGAGAAAAGTTCAGTTCTTTCATCAACAACCTGACACTCAAGGTTCAAAGTTTGAGAGAGATTGTCATAGAGTAATGCAACATGGAGACAGACCCTTTGGTCCAATCAGTCCATGCCGACCATAATCCCAAACTAAACTAGTCCCACCTGCATGCGCATGGCCCATATCCCTACAAATATTCTTATTCACGCATTTATCTAAATGTCTTTTGGATATTGTAACTGAACCCATATCCACCACTTCCTCTAGAAGTTTATTCCACACACAAATTACTGTGTAGAAAAACTCTCCATTTCTATCATAAGTAATGGATCATCTGACAGGAGGCAATGAAAAACAAAGACATACTGCAAACCTACAGAATTTATTAACCATGAGCCAAAGAGAGAAGAGAAATCTCCCTTTGACCTGACTTCTCTTAAAAATCACTGGATATTGGCCTGCACGAGAAGCCATATAGATACAGAAAGTGCTCACACCAATCCTGGCTTCATTTGAACCCGCAGGTTAACTGAACATTCCCCTTTTGATGATTTAAATTTAACAGATTCTGAGGAGTGTCCAGGGGATAGTGTAAAGATCCAAACTCAGGGCTTAGGTAACTACCACCTATGGTGGAGTGAAAATACTCAAAGGCTAGAGGACAGAATTGAAGGTGCACAATGCCAGCATCCCCAGTCTCTAACTCTGTTACCAGAGGATTCAAGGCTTTGACTTTTTTTTCCCCTGAAGAGTAGTTCCCAGTAAAACATGATTCTCTCCCTCAGGTAGGTATTTCAGAGGGATGGGATCTCAAGAAGGTGACAGATAGAGCATTTACCTATGCAAGAATCAAAAGCCAGGATATGCTATATCCTCCATAATTCAGACGTTTGAAATAAAACTATAAAGGCTGTGCTTGGGCAGCACTTGCTGAACAATTCTGTCAGCGCAACGAGTTACTCTCCTAACCAATTTAAGATCTATCCGGCTTGCAACATGATTTGAAAAGGCTAGTTGCATACATCCATATACAGGGACTAGCCCATGGCAGAGAATAAAGGAACACATCCGGGCACTAAACCTTTTCAGCAAAAACAATTGCGGGGGAAGAGATGGCAATGACTCCCTGGTCCATTGTCCATGGCAACACCAACTAGTCAACTTACCAACTAATTAGCATCCTTTTCTAACGCTACATAAATTGTTGCACCCTTCAGAATTTGTTTCTCTTACCTACGCCATGATGACTGCATGAAGAAAGTTCCGAAAGCAAGTCTCCTTTTCAGTTTCAGCAACACTTAAATTCTATGCTGTGATATTACAGACTTCAGAACTTTAGTAATTGTTCACTGACTGATCAACAAAGATAAAACATTATACAAGGAAAACACCAGTAATAACTGTCTGGAATAAACTATTAAAGACAAGGACAAACTTATACAGGAATTGAAAGCAATTAACCATGTTTGGCAATAGGAATGGAGACTACATGGACAAAACTACTTAGACACATGCTTGACAAACTGGATGATTTATTGCCACAAAGGACAAGGATTGCCCTACAAAAGAATTTAAGGAGTTAACTACAGGAAAGCTGTATCTTCAAACCAGACAGTCAATGCCAAATGTAACAAGGAACAAAGAAGCTACTTCTGATCAGAAGGGAAGCTGCAGACTTGCGGTCATTTGGATGAAAGAACTTAATGAATAATGACCTGAAAGACACAAATGCGTCTAAGAACTGAACACCAGAACTCCACCTTAACCGAACTTCAAAAGAATAACACTGCACAAGAATCAAACCCTGGACATTTTCAGAGACCACAGGTTGAAATCCTAGCCAGATTCCACCAAAACAATCAGGTAATAGCCAAGTTAGGCTGTGAGGCTTAACTTGCTTACTTGAGGGGGGTCTTAGTTTGGTTGCTACATGCAATCAAGTTCAAATCTTTGGTAGAGTACTTGATTGTGTGATTTCTTAACACATAGCCAAATTTAAGGTAACTTGTGGCAATTTACCCACAAACTACCAAGTGGCCAAATTGTAAACTACTGAATACACAACTCATTGTTGAAATAAGACCCTGAACAAGGGTCTCAAGTGAGCAAAGCTAAAATTGCAAGATGCAGCCAAATTTAAAAAAAATTGAAAAGGCCAATATGGTCAAGAGATTTGCCAACCAACAGGCTGCCATCCTTGGCTGGGTTTGACAGGCAGTTACCAACATATTTGGAAATCAGATACTTAGCGTGTGAGGAAATGTAGTGGATGCTCATGCCTTGTCACAAGTGGGCTAACTTGCAATGGAGCTAGGTCTGAGCGTTGATGTAAGATTGGAACTACAAACCTCAACATTGACTTCTGCTTGCTGAGCTGCTGAAAATATTTCCAATTCCCCTGCCAATGTTTTGTGGATCTTTCAGGATAATGAAGTCAGGAAACCAAATAAATATGAGCAAACAAAGTAGCCAAATCATGTGCATTTCAATAACAGGTAGATATGTATGAACGATATCCTCTCAGAGGGTGGACAACCGATTCAAACACTTGAGGTGTTAGAAGAAACAAAGGAGAGAGCAGGGATGCTGACTTGGAAAAGGAGGACGTAATACCAAGATATATCCTTGCTACCAAACAGCTGGGCTGTATATAGCACCAAACTCTCACTGAAATCAGAAGCAGAAAATTTGAACAAAGTGATGAAAATGCATCACAGCAAAAAATGCATGGGACAAGACACAGAGGCGTGAAGGAGGGGAGAAAACTAGTTAAGAAACAAAAAAAAATTGTGCAAAGCATCCCACTTTCCAGAGCTGAAATCTTCAACTTCAAGATTCTCCATTCCTAAAACCACAACAATCAGGGAAAAAAAAACGGAAAGGGAGCATTAGAATTGGTCAGTCTCTTCAACTTTTACATTCTAAGCAGATTCTTTTTCCCCCTAAGACTCACCAGCTAATAAAGAATCTCTCTTCAGTACATAACTACAGTCTAACCTTGAAGTTGTTTATCTGCACCTCTTTCATGATCAATTACAAAAATCCATCACACATTCTGTTGGCAGAAAACTGCTGACTCAGTCGTGCTCAATATGGCACCACAGAAATTAACCTCAATCTGCTCCATCTTAATCAAAATGAGCACAGCAGACACTTCAGCATGCTTCTGAGTCATTCCTTTCAAACAGATTGTCCAAGAAAAGCTAGAGCGCAAAAATAACAATTCTCCAGACAAGACAAATTAAATTGGAAAGATTCTGTCAACCATGACTGAAGGACTTTGGTTGCTTTTTCATCTCCCTTCTCTCCCTCCACCTCCTGCTTAAGTTCCAATAGGCATCAACACAAAATTGAGAAAGTATACTTAAGGACAGAAGAAAGAACACTGAAAAAGCTGAAAATATATGACAGGTCAGCACAGTGTCTGTGGAGAGAGAAAAAAAGCAAGATACTGTTTCAGGTCAATGGCCTTTTGACAGTATTGTGCTTCTGTCTGCACTATTGTAGTCAGACCTAGAGTCATCTCTGCCTCTTATTGTTTCTACAGCTATGGTTTCCAGAATTTGCAGAACAATAGATTCTGTCCACATACACAGATAGTGATACTATACTCGGGATTTCCCACAAGTTATGTCACGTTACTGGGGATTGCCCATAAAGATTGATATTTTCCTGGGGCTTCCCCTATGTTGGAGACTCTCCCTGGAACTTCTTGGAAATGCTGACATGGCCCCATTAAAAAGAAAATAGCTTATGAGACAATCTTCTGCAGCATAAGAAAGGAGCAGGTGGAGATTTTCTGTTAAAAAAGCTACGGATAAAGACTCTGAATACAAAATAGACAAAGGTAACCAGACCAGAGCCTGCTAGGGCTTTGAGTAAACTAGTACACTGATTAGGGATAGTCAACATGGCTTTGTGCATGGGAAATCATGTCTCACGAACTTGATTGAATTTGTTGAAGAACTAACAAAGAGGATTGATGAGGGCAGACCAGTGGATGTGATCTATATGTACTGTACTAAGGTGTTCGACAAGGTTCCCCATGGAAAACTGATTAACAAGGTTAGATCTCATGGAATACAGGGAGGATTAGCCATTTGGAGACAAAACTGACTCAAAGGTAGAAGACAGAGGGTGGTGGTGGAGGATTGTTTTTCAGACTGGAGGTCTGTGACCAACAGTGTGCCACATGGATCGATGCTGGGTCCACTACCTTTTGTCATTTATATAAATGATTTGGATGTGAACATAGGAGGTGTAGTTAATACGTTTGCAGACGACACTAAAATTGGAGGTCTAGTGGACACCGAAGAACATTACATCAGAGTACAACGGGAGCTTGATTAGGAAGGCCAATGGGCTGAGGAGTGGCAGATGGAGTTTAAATGTGGGGTGTTGAGTTTTGGAAAGGCAAATCACAGCAGGATGCATACACTTAATGGTAAGGTCCTGGGGAGTGTTGCTGAACAAAGAGACCTTGGAGTGCAGGTTCATAGCTCCTTGGAAGTGGAGTTGCAGGTAGATTGGATAGTGAAGGCAGCGTTTGGAATGCTTGCCCTTAATGGACAGAGTACTGAGTACAGGAGTTGGGAGGTCATGTTGTGGCTGTACAGGACATTGGTTAGGCTACTTTTTGGATTATCGCGTGCAATTCTGGTCTCCTCCCTATCAGAAAGATGTTGTGAAACTTGAAAGGGTTCAGAAAAGATTTACAATGACGTTGCCAGGATTGGAGGGTTTGAGCTATAGGGAGAGGCTGAATAGGCTGGGGCTGTTTTCCCTGGAGCATTGGAGGCTGAGGGGTGACTTTATAGACATTTATAAAGATATGAGCAACATGGATAGGGTGAACAGCCAACGTCTTTTCCCTGGGTTGGGGGGAGTTCAGAACTAACGGGCATAGGTTTAGGGTGAGAGATGAAAAAAGGTTTAAAGGGTCCTAAGGGACAACTTTTTCATGCAGAGGGTAGTGCACGTATGGAATGAGCTGCCAGACGAAGTAGTGGAGGCTGTACAATTGCGATATTTAAAAGGCATCTGGATGGGTATAGGAATAGTAAGGGATTAGAGGGAAATGGGCCAAATAGTGGCAAATGTGACTAGATTAGGTTGGGATATCTGGTCAGCATGGACAAGTTGGACCGAATGGTCTATTTCAGTGCTGTATGTCTCTATGACTCTAAATAAAAAGTTCAGCCAAGAGTTGGTTTTTCGGGGGTGAAAGGGGGGAAACAACGTGATCCTTTTCCTTCACATATGTGGACAATCTGTGAATGGAAAGGATCAAACGGAAGAGCATACCCCAGAAGCAAACAGCCCAACAATGGGCAAATATAGTGTTGAAGTTACAGGGTACAGCACTTGTGGAGGAGCTTGATAATGTGAAAACACAGAACCAGTGCAACAGTTAATTTCAATGGGATCATCGATTTGGGTAAAACAATACATATCTTCAAATTCTAAGGGTAAATGGTACAAACTTGGTAAGACAAAAATGTAGCCTTTGCAGAAATCCTAATTAACATGATACCCACGAGCATTTTACGCTGTGCTCTTTGATGGGATGAGTTTGCCTTCTTCAATCTAATTTCCTCCGTTGCATCAGTCGGCGAGGCTGTGCCATTAGGTGCTATGCTCTAGAAAGCAGCAATGATGTACAGTTAATGAGAGTATCAGGTGTGCTCATGCACACACTTCCATTCACATTTCCAGTACAGATTGGGATTTCTCAGAGTCATAGTCAGAGTGAAAGTGTTCATTTTACTTGCACTCAGAGATGAAGGTACAAATTGTACACTTGCTGAGTCTCATTATCCTGGAGAGAGGCAACATCAACAAAATTATATCTACTTTGGTATGTATCGAAGTCAGTTCACCGAATACAAATGCTGTTTTCACGAAAGGATTGTCCAGCCAGCAGCAATGTAAAACACTATCCCTTCCCTAAATCGGCAAGTACAGTGCTCTTTCAGCATTGCCACACAAAAGCAGCTTTTCCTATTTCAAAGGATGGACAACCCTGAGTGAACATTGACACCAGAGTCAGTGAGTTGGAGACCAGGCTTTTAATTCATAAACTGGTCTGCTGAGTGCAGCAGGTCATCTCTATTAAAATGCATCAAGTGGAAGACAGCAACAGAATCCAAACTGTGCAAAAATCAACCTCTATCACAGTAGTGTGGTCTCAGGTATGATCCAAGGGATTTATCCAATCATCTCCAGTCTAACTGGGACTGTAGAGTAAAAAAAAGCAAAGTCTCTAGTAAATGAAATCTTAAGTCAATGAAAGAATGGCACTTTCTCTGCACAGCAACAACTTTCTCTCTTTCAAACCAGAAGGTGCAGGCTTGAATCTCAGAAGGCAAATGAGAGCACAGAGATTTAAAGAACTGATAAAAGAAACGCAAGTAACACAAGAGAAACATTTTCAATTCAGCAAGTGGTTAGGATCCAAAATACACTACCTGACAGTGATGCTGTAGGCAGGATCAATTAGAGCATTCTAAAGGGAATCAGACTTTTGTCTGGAAAATAAAAGAATATGTAGGGTTATTGGGAGGTGGGGCAGTAACACTAAGTGAAATAGGAATGCTACTTTGTGTGGAAAATAAAGACCAACACAGTGTATGCGCACCATATTCCAATGTTGAATCTTTTATGCAGCAGCTTAGGTAAACATTTCCGATTCAAATCTAGCCCAGATTGATGAAGAAAACTCATGTTGTCCAACAGCTGCATGGTACCTGCAGGATTTAATTGGGGGCAGTCTCATTTTATTCAAATTAATCTAAAGTCGATAGCACAGGCAAAGAGGAATGTCTCCACTTAACTACATGATCAGAAATCAAGGCCAATCTAGAGTTAAGAGGCCATTCTATAAGAGTGGCTATGATACTGAGATTGTCATTTAAACCCAAACAGTTTATTACTGCTCTTTAGGGGCTGCAGTCTACACATGATTGGCTTTTAGTGAGTCAGGAAGACATTCAACTTTACCCAGGCCAACTTAGAATTCAAAGACTTATTACATAGCACACTTCACGATCACCAGACATCTCAAAACACTTCACAGCCAATGAAGTACTTTTGAAACAGATACCATTGTAAGATAGGAATTGCAGCAGCCAATCAATACACACAAGATTGACACACACCAGCAGAAATGATTAGATTATCTTCGTCATGTTTATTGAGGGAGAAAAGTCCTGTCCACCTCTTAGAAATAGTGCCACAGGATGTTTTATACTCAACTGAGAAGACAGATGAGGCCTTGGTTTAACACTGCGTTCAAAAGTCAGGACGTCCCAATGGGCAGAACGGACAATAAAAATTGACATTACCAAAAAGAGTTTTTTTTTAAAAAAATCATCCATCAAACCCATGTTCACATTTATAATGGAAAAGATCTCAGTGACTGGTAATTAAACAAGAAACAGTAAATCAAAGAGCTGTTCAGTTGCACAGAATGGAAATCTCTCAATTCAACAAGGTGTAGACATCAAGAAACCAAACAGTGTATTTATCCATAGACAGCAGTAACAATGCGACAGTTCGGTTTGTCAAGCTTCCTCCAAGAATAATTAGCTACTCTAATGCCCTAGATATTTGTACAAAGGTTTACCAGCATGAAACAGGACAATGGCTTGAGGCAACATTCCATGGTACACATGTTCTTGATGTGCCTCTAATGACAGCTTCAACTCCAGTCTGCATTCAAACTCAGACAAAGTGGTAACTCGTTCTGACATCTTGTCACTTCTAGTTCCTGGTTAATGTGATGGCCATGGCCCCAAAGTATTCCTCTGTTTTTTCCATCAAAGTCTGAAAAGGCAAGGACAATCAATCCTGTGTTTGGTTCCTTTTCAACCCCATACACTTTTAGAGATGCTGGCCATCACTGCACTTGCCCAGTTCAGTTGAGAGAGATCCTCTTAAGTGAACGATTAAGATAATTTCATCCAAAGAATATTTGGATAGCTTTTATCATACTTTAAACTTTCAATTTGCTAACTATTGTAGTCACAGGGCTTTGTGTTTTGTCATCTTAATCACCAAGACTTGTGCACACAAATGCAAAACCGGTGTTTCAGTAAACACTTTCCAGGGACTGTCATACTGAGCTCCAGACCTTACTCATTAGCTACACAATGAATTGGAGATGCCGGTGTTGGACTGGGGTGTACAAAGTTAAAAATCACAACACCAGGTCATAGTCATAGTTTAATTGGAAGCACTAGCTTTTGGAGAGCTGCTCCTTCATCAGGTGGTAAAGGAGCGACGCTCCGAAAGCTAGTGCTTCCAATTAAACCTGTTGGACTATAACCTGGTGTTGTGATTTTTAACTTGCTACACAATTAAAAGCTGACTTCACATGGTAGACAAACTTCAAGGAGGCAGCCTGCATTGTGCTAGAGATAATGTATTCTTTGAAGTTGAGGCGTTGCATACCATGTTCACTTCCTATTTAATTCAGAGCCTCTGTGATGGACTTGAGTAAAGAGATGTATCAGTTCGAAAACTAGCTTCTGCCAGGAGACTCAATGACTGAAACCCATCATCCATATCTACATATCCACCCTCATCGTTCCTTTCAACAACCCCTTCCATTGGTATTGAAGAGGAGAGCCTTCACACAAATCATTTGCACAAATGAACACTACAACTTCAGAAATGCTTGCAAGTCATTGATAATGGCATTCATCACACCACCAATAGTGAACCTTTCCCATGGCTTCATCCATCCCTACACAGAATGTGGAGCATGACTACACGTTGCCAACTACAACTATGCTAGATTCCTGATGAAGGGCTTATGCTCGAAACGTCGAATTCTCTATTCCTGAGATGCTGCCTAACCTGCTGTGCTTTGACCAGCAACACATTTGCAGCTACAACTATGCAACCCCAGTTTCAACTTTAGGAACACTGCATGGAACCCGACTTCAGAGATCTCTTTCAGTAGCCTTAACTACACTGTTTTAAGCTCAACACACTCATACAAAGTGTCTCATCCTCCAATCTGAAAGAGATATCTTTGGCTCGATAATCCAAAAGAACAGCCCCTTTAGAACAAACATTAACTGGATTGTTTGCACTTATCAAGCTCCCCTTAATTCTTTCAGAGTATTAGATTTCACCTTTCTCCACACAGAACACAGGGACAAGACTTGGCCATTCAGCCCCTGTCTTCCACCATTCAATTCAAGTTAATGGATGATTTGTATCTCAGCATCATCTTGGTTCCATAACCCTCAAAACCCCACCTACTAAAATCTATCATTTTCAGATTAATTAAAACCCTCAACTGGTTCCACCCAATCCTCAAATCTTGCTCTCTGGGGAAAAGAGCTGCAGAAGTGATTTCTGACATCACCTCCATATAGCTGAGTTCGACCTTTGTGAGTTTGGTTCCCAAAGGAAACAGTTGGACAGAAATTCTAAACTCCTTTACAGCATCTTAAAGATTCAATGTTTATGTGGCTCTATGACACTTCTAAAACGAACACAATAATATTCTTTAGTTCCACTTGTGAGTTTCAAGTTCCAAGAATCTAAATTACTTTGTGCAAGATAAAATACTGGGTATGGATTATTTTTGAAGCATACAAATCTGCACCATTGTTTTTGTATACTGTGCCAAAGGGTGGTAATTTGCAGGTGGTAGAGCTTTCACCGATTTTTCAATATGTTTATTTTCTTCCACTATCAACTTTGGTTTGGACCTGCAAACTGAGAGCTGACAATGACTTCAGAATTTTGGGTGACTTGTCTCAAAAGGAAAGACATACCTAACAAGTTTTTGTTCATTCATTAGGCCAGAAAACTGCAGGCTTTTTCCAGGTCAAAAGGTTCTGCATATGCTTCATTACCTGGGAAGAGCATTGTGTTTAAACATATAGCAGAAATTGGCTATTAATGAGGTCAGTATTTGGGAACTGGTTCCAGCAAGTCTGGGAAAGACCTTACTCTCACGCAGATAGCTGAGGTTGAATGGTAACTGAAACCTCATGGAGATGATGATCTGTCCGTCAGGGAGGACTAGAGTTTGAACTGGATTTTAGACTATGTTTTGTTAAAGTGAATCTGTCTGTTGATGTGACAGCACGATCCCTGCCTAACCTTCCACGAGCAGCTGTTAAAAGCAAAGAGAGTAGAAAACTAAGTATTCTTGCCTTTAATTGAAGAGAACTATAAAAGTGACCCCGATCGACACATTCAGAAACCATAATCTGCGCCTATGGAATAATGCATCGTGAAAAACAAATGTAATTGGAGGAAGGAAGCAAATGCACTGTAGCTAAATTTGCAGATGACATAGGAATAGGTGGAAAGGCAGGTTGCAAGAGGGATATCAACAGTTCAAGAGATATCAAGAGGTTAATTAAGTGGGCAACAAGTTGGTAAATGAAGTAAAAAACAGGAAAATGTGAATTTATTCATTTTGGAAGGAAGAACAAAAGGACAGACCATGATTTAAATGAAGAAAAACGGCAGAAAGCGGCAACATAAAGGAACTTTGGGGTACTTGTGCACGAAACACAGAAAAGCTAGTACACAGATATAGCAGGTCTTCAGGAAAGCTAGTGGAATGTTGGCCCTTATTTCAAGGGCATTGGAGTATGAATAGGGAAAGCTTCCTGCAGCTGTACAAGGTGCTGCTGAGACCATATTTTAAGCACTATGAGCAGTTTTGGTCCCCTTATTTAAGATTTCATTATTTCATTGGAGGCAGTTCAGAGATAGCTCACAAAGATGATGGAGGGATTGTCTTGTGAGCAAAGGCTAAACAGATTGGGACATTGCTGATTGGAAATTAGAAGAATGAGAGATAATCTCATTAAAATACATAGAATTCTTAAGGAGCTTGAAAGAGTAAACAATGAGAATATAAAGGATCTACAATAGATAGGGTGAATGAGGTGCAAAAATTAGGTTAATCTAGGAAAGTGCTATGTCATGAACTTTGGTAGAAAGAATCAAAAGGCAGACAGTTAGGATAAGGACTCCAACAAAGTGAAGCACAAAGGGATCTGGGTGTTCTTCCATACGAAACAAGGTGGCAAATGAAGATAGAAAAGAAAACCTCAGTTTGCCGCAAACCCTTCTATTGCTGACACCAGCTTGATATAATCAGAGGAGCTCAAACCCCTCAGAAAAATCTGATAAAGACTAGTTTTTTCAGTACTAAATTGCAAACAAAGTATTAACACATTGTCCTACAGCATAAAATTGAGCATTTTAAAGAATTATGTATAGAATTCTTATGAAAGCTGAATAATTACATACAGACATTGAAGAATACCGTTACTTCAACTTAAATTTCAGTAAATTTCTTGATATTTTCTTCCAGTCAGTAAACCAACCACATCAACATGCCCCGTAAGTCTCTTCATAACGTTAGCATGAATCCACATATTCACAGCAAGAAAAAAAAGTGACAACTTTCAAAACGAACGCTGATGACAGGACATTCACATGCTCCCTTCGGCACCACACTACACTTGGTATAAAGTGACCTGTCTTTGGTTATTTCTCCCAGCAAGAATTAGCATTAGCAGCTCAACAGAAGCTGTCCAATACCAAAACCTCTCTCAGTTATCTTACACAACTGCCACAGTAACATCCTCTGGGACAATGCATGACGAGGAAAGCATATCAGCTCTCACACAGATAATACAGATCATTTCCCATGTTATTATCAAAGTACAAAAGATTTTTCAACAACTGTCTTCTGTTAGCTGCCATTCACCTTCTTATCCCACGTTTAATCTTCTACTGTTTAATAAATTATAGTCCAAGTTTCAAGCTACCATCAGTCTGTCTCACTACCTACAAGATACAAGTGAGACATGTAATTGAACATTTTCGACACGCCCAAGTGCAACTCCAGCAACACTCAAGCAGCTCAACCTATTCAGGATAAAGCAGCACCATTTGACAACATCTGCCAAAGGAGCGGCCTCTATCACCTAGAAAGACCAGGGCAGATGCGTGGAACTACCGTCACCTTCAAGTTTCCCTTCAAGCCACATCATCCGGACTTAAAAAGAATTGTCATTCATTCACTGGGTCAAAATCCTGAAATGCACTGGCAAAAGAGATGTGGGTGAATCAGCACCACATGGGCTCTACTGGTTCAAGGCAGTTCTCTACCTTCTCAACAGCGATTAACAGTTGTTAATGAATACTGGCCTCATCAGCAATCACAACATCCTCCAATTTTAGGTAAACACCAGGCAATCTCTCTAGATCCTTTTGATAACTAAAAACAGTCAAAGCTGAAATATTAATTCTTGCTTCTCTCTCCACAAATCCTGACTGGTCTGCTAACTATTTGCAACACTTTGTTTTTTTATCTTTTTACTAACTGATCCACCTGTTCTTGAAGATCAACGGTCCCTCCCGTTGTGAGATATCAGTACCCTTTACCTCTGGCTCAGTCATTTAGCGCACATAGTAAAGAACAGCCCCAAGAACTAACCCCAATACATTCCACTAGTCATCTCTTCATGTAGTCAGTACTCTGATTAGCATCCTTTGATTCAACTAGTTAAGCCACTTTCAAAGGCTTCCCTGCTAATTCCATGCTTTTCTGTGTCATTTCTTCTGTAAAATGCATCGTGATGAACTTAAAATCTGTTGAACTCTGGTCTTATAACTCAAATATATCCTCAAAGACCAACATCAGCCAGCACAATAGACCAGCTGTAAATATACAGTGACAATGTCTCAATCAAACTCTGAATCTCCCACTACTTCTCCATGTTGTCTTACAAGACTTAATATGCCCAAGGTTTGATGTTGTTCTTTCATCTCAGAAGTTGTCTATTTTCTTAACCTATTCAAGATACTTGTTGCTCTCCAGTCCTTCCTGTATTTAGTGACTGCTGCAGTTTGAGAGAGTAGATTACTAAATTATCTGTAAGGAAAGAATATGCAAGATTTACAGGGAGGTGAGGTAATAGCAATAGCTATGTTGCTCATTTGGAGAGCCATACGCATATGGGCCAATTGGCCTTGTTCTATGCTATAACTGCTTATATAATTCTTTGAAGAGACTGGCTTCCTTTGATACTCCTGTAATTTTCAAAAGGTTAGATTTTAGTGAACCACCGGTGGCACAGTGGTTAGCACTGCTGCCTCACAGCGCCTGTAGACCCGGGTTCAATTCCCGACTCAGGCGACTGACTGTGTGGAGTTTGCACGTTCTCCCCGTGTCTGCGTGAGTTTCCTCCGGGTGCTCCGGTTTCCTCCCACAGTCAAAGATGTGCGGGTCAGGTGAATTGGCCAAGCTAAATTGCCCGTAGTGTTAGGTAAGGGGTAAATGTAGGGGTATGGGTGGGTTGCGCTTCGGCGGGTCGGTGTGGACTTGTTGGGCCGAAGGGCCTGTTTCCACACTAAGTCTAATCTAATCTAATCTAATCACCCACAAAGAGGTCTTGTAGTAGAAAAAGTGTGTCTTTCAAAACAGTACACAGAGAAACCTCGATTATCGGAAGGATGCAAGCGGGGAGTATTTTGTTCGGTTAATCGAATGCATAATCGAATGCTGGATAATAGTTAGCCAAGCAACGGGACCTTGCCATCTTGTTCGGATAATCCGAAATTCAGTTAAATCGAATACCAGGTCATCGAAGTTCCTCTGTAGTCACTTCCAAAAATACATCTCATTCGGCAGAGAAGCACACATACACATTTGTTGGTTTCATTTACATAATACATTTATTTATTTCAACAAATAAGGCCATAGGACACAGGAGCAGAAATTAGGCCATTCAGCCCATCGAGTCTGCTCTGCCATTCAATCATGGCTGGTTTCTCAACCCCATTCTACCACTTTCTAGCTGTAAGCCATGATCCCCTTGACAAGCAAGAACCTATCCCTGTCTTAAATATAATCAATGACCTGGCCTCCACAGCCTTTCGTGGCAGTGAATTCCCTAGATTCTCACACTGGTTGAAAAAGTTTCTCCTTATCTCCGTCCTAAAAGGTCTCCCCTTTACTTGAAGGCTCTGTCCACAGATCCTCGTCTCTCTCTCCCATCAATGGCAATATCTTCCCAACATCCACTCTGTCTAGGTCATTCAGTATCGTGTAACTTCAAATTAGATTCCCTCCCCCCTCATCCTTATAAACAATGAGGATAGACCTAGAGAGTCCTCAAACACTCATGTTAAGATTTTCATTCCTGGGGTCATTGCCATGAACCTCCTCTGAACCCACTCCAGAGACAGTACATCCTTCTGGGATTTGGGGACCAAAATTGTGCATAATAACCCAAATGTAGTCTGACCAGAGCCTTATAGAGCCTCAGAAGGACATCCCTGCTTTTATATTCAAGTTCTCTCGAAATAAATGCCAACATTGCATTTGCCTTCCTAACCTTGAGAGAAGCCTGGACTAGAACAAGTCTTTTTGCACTTCAGACTTCTGAATTTTGAATATTCTCCCCATTTGGAAAATAGTCCATGCCTCTATTCTTCCTACCCAAGTGCATGATCTCACACTTTCCCACATTGTCCTCCATCTGCCACTTCTTTGCCCAGTCCCCTCACCTGTCCAAATCCTTCTGCAGCCTCCCCACCTTCTCAATGCTACCCAGCCCTCAACCTATCTTTGTATTGTCTGCAAACTGAGCCAGAATGCCCTCAGCTCCTTCATCTAGATTGTTAATGTATAGAGTAAAAAGTTGTGGTCCCAACACTGGCCCTTGCTGGACACCACTTGTCACCGGCTGCCACCCTGAGAAAGACCGTTTCATCTACACTTTCTGCTTTCTGTCAGACAGCCAAGCTTCTATTCATGCTAGCATCTGACTCTAATACCATGGGCATTTATATTACTCAGTAGCCTCCTGTGTGGCACCTTGTCAAAGGCATTCTAGAAGTCCAGGTAGATAACATGCATTGGTTCTCTCCTTGGTTTAACATGCTCATTACTTCCTCAAAGAATTCTAGCAGATTTGTCAGACATGGCCTCCCCTGATGAAACCATGTTGACTTTACCTTATATTGCCATACAGTTCCAATTATTCAAAAGTCTCATTCTTTACAATGTACTCCAAAATCTTACCCATGACCAAGACTAGGCAAATTGGTCAGTAACGGTCTGTCTTTTACCTTATTCCTTTTTTAAACAGGGGTATCGCGCTAGCGATTTTCAAGTTCTCTGGGGCCCTCCCAGACTCTAGTGATTCCTGAAAGATCACCACCAACACCTCCATTATCTCTTCAGCTATCTCCTTTTGAACTCTGGTGTGTAGTCCATCGGGTCTAGGTGATTTATCCACCTTCAGACCATTCAGTTAAGAAAAGTTACAAGTGTTAAGAATGTTACAATTCATACTAACAGCAATTCCAGAAAGCTACAACATTACATTAACAAATGAAGACTGTATCAGGACAGATGCCTGATTATATAAACCAGTAGTCCTTTTCGGGTTATTCAAATGAATTAGTGGATAGATTCCAGTCATTTTTTTTAGCTAAATTAACTAAAAGTAAAATGATTAGCATCAGTGAAAAAGCTAACTGTAGAGACAGTTAATGCCCTGCTACTCATATTAGAACTACCATTAGCCTACAATTACTAAAACAATTAAGCTAAACAGTCTATAATCAAAACTACATAACATTCTGACCAGACCAAGAGAAATCACTTGATCAACTGTAAACTGTGTAAATAAAGACAACAT
Source organism: Hemiscyllium ocellatum (assembly GCF_020745735.1). Taxonomy (NCBI): domain Eukaryota; kingdom Metazoa; phylum Chordata; class Chondrichthyes; order Orectolobiformes; family Hemiscylliidae; genus Hemiscyllium; species Hemiscyllium ocellatum. The sequence continues at coordinate 14,252,274 of NC_083442.1, forward strand.
TTACATCGGATTTTCAAAACACCAAGGCATTCCAAAGTATTTAGCGCAAAGCACTTTTTGAGTACACTAATATTTTTATATAAAAAGGACAGCTACTAATTTGGGCATGAGTTCCCACAAAGAATGGTTTGAATAATTGGAGAACCTGTTTTTTGGGGTTTATGGGATAGCCTTTGGCCAGGAGATAGCACAGCATTGTCTTTGGCAATGCAATGCAGAGTTAGACTAAATTCTGTGCTCAGGTCTCAGAGTGAGATTGACCTGTGTCCCTGAGTCAAGAGTGCACTATCCATTGAGTCTACCCTACAGTATTCATTATCACAAATGCAATGCTAGTAGTTCTCTCCAACATGAGGTATTCAGTAGCAAGAAGCACACAACCCAGTAGAAACATAGCAAGGCAGTCACGTAAGGAATGAAGATTTCCACCCAGTGTGGTTTTGTGGTTCTATAAACAGAATGCCATTTTTTCTTTGTCCATATCCTGATGTGCTACTGCACCTACACAACCACCTAATTTACAAGCATTCTTTGGTTTCAGCCATACCTTCACACACTTTTACCAAGGTATAACTATAACTTTTGTTGTGCACACCTCATCTCTAAAGTAAATGATGTGTTTTACTGTGGTAGATGTGTTATATTAATATGTATGCTTCTCAACATTGAAGTACAAGATATGTTTTACTGTGATACAGGTGTCATTGTCAATATCAACAGTAACTGTAAATGAAAGTGTCCCATGCTCACCTTTCTCAAGGTACTCCTCCAGGCCTCTCCGTCTGGCATCCAATTGCTGTTCGGAGAGGGAAAATGGCCACTTCCGTGGGAGTTTTGGGAAATGGAAGTCAGAGAATTCCCTCTTTAGATTCTGGTGAAGGATTGTGAACTCACGGAAGCGCCGTGAGCAGAGCTGACGTCCAGCCATGTAAATATTGAATACCTAGAACAAAATCAGGTGACAGATCAAAAGAGAAAAATTTTCAATACTTTTTCATATTTTCATTTATATTAATCCAAAGATGACTCAAAGGGCAGTACTCCACTCAAGCACATAATCCAGGCTGACACTTCTGTGCAGGGTAATTGGAGGTACAGTCATAAGAATGCAATATCAAACGAAGGGTACATTTGTTCTTTCTTCAGTTAAGAGTTTGAAATGCAGAAGACAATCTCCCTCCCAGTTTACTGAAATAAATGGATTGTCTAGTTCCACATCTCATTGTAAAGTCCTACAAAAACAACAAAATGATCACATTTGCCTACAACACTGGTTGTACTTCAGTGCTCTTTCACTATGTGGGAAAGCACCGTGGAACATCCTAAAGGCACGGACTCAATTCAGACTTTCAATGCTACACAATGCAATAACCATTCTGCTTTTTTACTTAATTAGAAGGAAATTCAGTTACCCCAGCACCTTCCAAACACTAAGCCTAAGCCAATTATTACCAACAAGGACAAGGTAGCAGATATATGGGAACACCACAACCGAAAGTACCCCTCCAAGTCACTCACCACCTTGACTTGAAAATATGTCATTGTTCCTTCGGTGTCACTGGGCCAAAAATACTGGCACTGTTGGCATACTTACACCACCTGGATGGCACCAGTTCAAAGCAGTAACTCATCATTGCCTACTCAAAGTAAATTAAGGCTGAGTCACTATGCTGGCCTAACTAATGACCCTCAAATGCCATGAAGGCATAAACGGGTTTTCCTAACTCATGCATGCTTCTATTATCAGTGAAATTATCAGTTCACCACAAAAATCCTGGAGTCTTGAAAGGTTCCTGAAAGCCCTCATCTTTTTGTTGCCAGTTTTTTTTCTTCACTTTGTGAAATGATCATATGCATATTTTTGAAGGGATCTATGTCAGCATAACAAGTGCATGGCACAACAACCACCAGATAGCTGAGCATTGATTAAAAATCAAATGGCTCACAGAAGTTGGTTGAAAATCATATTTATGAAATCCCAGGTTACCAATTGGTGCCGTGGCCTCAAAGTTCATTGCAGTGAGTTGCAAAACTGAACATAATAAACCACAAGACCAGAATAAAATGACTGTGTAAACTGCTGGGTTGTAATACAGCAATGGGATCACGCTGAACACTAAATAGATGTTGCGTGGCATTTGCAACAGTGACTATATTTCACAAAGCATTTTATTGGCAGCAACATGCATTGGGACCATCCTGAGACTGTAAAAGTATTTATGCAACTGCAAGTTGCCCTTCCTTCCGACTTGCTAAGTAACAACCTACCTGGTCAGGTATACACTTTATTTGCAGCCCACAGGGCAGCACGGTAGCTCAGTGATTAGCACTGCTGCATCACAGCACCAGGGTCCCAGGTTCAATTCCAGCTTCAGGCGACTGTGTGTGTGGAGTTTGCACATTGTCCCCGTGTCTGCGTGGGTTTCCTCCGGGTGCTCCGGTTTCCTCCCACAGTCCAAAGATGTGCAGGTCAGGTGAATTGGCCGTGCTAAATTGTCCATAGTGTTAGGTGCATTAGTCAGAGAGAAACGGGTCTGGGTGGGTTACTCTTCAGAGGGTCAGTGTGGACTTGTGGGCTGAAGGACCTGTTTCCACACTGTATGGAATCTAATCTAAACCTAATCTCTTGGGTGCCCTTGAAACAAAAAAGGAGGCTTGTAAATGTAGTCTTGTCAATATTGCCCAAAACCCAAGAAAAAAAGAAAGGCTGAGCCAAGGTTTAAAAGTTAAACCATAGGTTTTTTGAGCCAATCAAGTCACATTACTAACAATGCCTAGTGTTCACTTACTGAGTTTAACATACAATGGAGTGAGACCAAATTTATACAACTATTGTTTGGTTTTTAAAAGTCTTGGCAAACCATGAGAATTAATTACTCACCACAAATTTCTCCCCGTTCCTTTCCACATGTTTGTAGCCAGGGATAGAGATTGGCACTGCCCGCTTCTCACTGTAGTCATAGTAGATGTTCCCAGATGAGTCATCACCAGGATCAAGCCGATCAGCTTCTTGTTGTGGAACAGACAGCACCGTCAGAATCAGCTCCCGATCTCCTGCCCGAATCAGGTCCACAACTTGCTTATGAGTTGCTCCCTCAACGTTAACACCGTTTCTACACAAGCAATAAATAGCACAATGAGAAAGTTATAAGAGGCAGAGGTACTGTAACACATTGAGTTCACAGACAACTGCCCAAGCAGTCTACGTTCAGGCAGTCAAACTTCACTATATGCAACAGTGTAACTTGGAAAGATATGGTCATTGATGGATTAAACCTAGATCCATTTCAGCACTGATGAGATATCCTCATTCCATTATTAAAAAAGAGCTGGAGAATTCACAATACATTCTGAAACTGATTCTGCTATGCTGAGCTCACAGCAGCACTGACCTATAAAAGTGACTACTCAAAAGTAATTAGAAATCTTTGAGATGATGTGTAATGTTCTAAATAAAGAGAGGCCTTCTCTTTTGCTTTTATTGAATTTGAAATTCAAGTTTGGTCTACCAACTTGGACAAGCCTAGGAAATGTCAAATGTTTCAAGTTGTCAGTTACAGCCTTAGGAAATATCATTTTCTTTTATTACTCATTCACTGGATTCAACCTCTACCCAACACTATTGAGGTTACCATTGACCAAACAATCATATAGAGGTGGTCAGAAACTAGGAATACTGCAGCAAGTAGCTCACCTCCTGACTCCCCAAAGCCTGTCCACAATGTATAGCTCAGGAGTGTGGAAGAATACTTCCCACTTGCCTGGACGAGTGCAACTCTAACCACGCTCAGAGTTCAACACCACCCCAGACAAAACAGCCTGCTTCACTGGCACCACACCCACAACCATCCATCCCTCCACCAGCGATGCTCAGCTGGAGCAGTGTGTACTGTACTGCAGAAATTTATAAGGATTCTGAGGCAGCACCTTCCAACCCCTCTGATCACTTCTGTCTAGAATGCAACAGATATTTGGGAATACCAGCATCAATTCATCTCCAAGTTACTCATCATCCTGACTTGTAAATGTATCATCAGTCCATCAAAATCTTGGAATTCCCTCCCATAGGGCAATGTGGATCCACCAGCAGCACAAACTGTGGTGAATCAAGAAGGCAGCTCTCAGCATCTCAAGGACATCTAGTGATGGGCATTCCTTCCAGTCAATTAAAAAGGCCAGACCAGGTGGTTTCACACTACTGAACCAGGTGGCTTCTTCTGACAACTGACAACGGTTTCATGGTCAGCATTAGATTCAATGATTGAATTCAAATTCTACCATCTGTCATTGTGAGATTCGAACCTGGGTCTCCAGATTAACAGTCTATCACTAGGCCGTCACCTCTCCCTGTTTGAAGTCCAGTTGGATATTCTATTTTTTTAAATTAAAGCAAGATTCTGTTTAGTCCTGTCAGCTTAATGCCACTTTTCTCAATTAATCTTGTGTCCAAATGGCCACTTTCTGATGAGCTGAGAAGTAATTAATCATAAGCCCCACAGATAGGTTAAATCAGCATGTAACACAAGACAAAGAGCAGCTCTGGTCCGCAAGATGAAACATAGCAATCAAACCCAGAATTAGACTAGTCAACAAACACTTACGTGCTGGCTGAATATCATGGATACTCATCAAAAATTACAAAACTACTCAATAGGTCACATCATGATGCCATCTACATGTTTTACTGACATGTCAAACCTCTGGGAAGTATCTAGATGAGGGCATTATGTCAAGTACATACACCTTAATCGCAATACTTTAAATCAAGGTTTGAGAATTTGCAGGCTTAGTATCCTATGATGGGCAGGCTCCTACTATACAATTAACAGCTTTAGCATCCAAGCAAGTGGCCAAGATACTTTAATCTTCAAGAAAATGCTTCAGGAAATCACTTCACCGTCAATTTGAATACTACCGACCATTTAAACGGACTAGTTACCATGGGGACACATGTAATCAGGTTGCAGCAAACTGCAAATTATCAAAATTTGAATGTCAAGATTTGTAAAGTTTTGGATTTGTCTATCCTTCTCAAACCTCTCAACAGTTACCAGATCTGCAAAAAAAAACTGTTTCAAAAACAGAAGTGCTGAAAAGGCTCAGCAGGTCTGGCAGCATCTGGGGAGAGAAAACAGAGTTAACATTTCGGATCAAATCACCTTTCCTCAGTTGTTCTGAGGAAGGATCACTCAACCTGAAACATAACTCGGCTTTCTCTCCAAAGCTGCCAGACCTGCTGACTTTACAACAATTTCTGTTTTTGTTTCTGATTTACAGCATCCATAGCTCTTCTGGTTTTTACTTAAGCAGAACTGTTCATTTGTTTAAACTTGAAAGAGAAATCAGTGATCTCCATTTATTTTAGCTTCATCGTTATTACTGTCAAGTTCACTTTAAAAAAAAATTGACTACAGTTCTTTGTTTTTAAATTGTTCTCCACTGCCGTCAATCAGCCACAGCACACCCCTCAGCAAGAAACAAGGGCGTCCATTGTGACTGCTGTCCAATTAACAGTCAACAGGAAGGGCAAATGAAGGTGAACTTTGCTATCAGATTCTTCCTTTGTCCTTTTGCCCTGACTTAAAAAGAAAACACTTAAAAACTGAAGCCACGTGGATAAGTTTATGATTCCAGTTTTAGTCTTTCATTTGTGTTGGAATGCCAAAGTGACGGGCTGAAGTGACCCAGGGAACTAACTCGCTGTAGTCAGGCTAAGACTCAAGTGGGTCAACAAGCACATGGGCAACAGTACGAGAATGGGAATCAGGGCGATTCACTGTTCCTTTGAGCTGTGTGGCTACAGCCCATTATGGTGAAATTCTTGCACAACTTCCTGCTGTGCTCTAAACTGCTGGCAGCCACCAATAGTTAATACTATGCAGATCATTGATGTGAATTGAAGAGGTTTATAGGATAAGGATCCAGGTCAGACATACGTAATGAAAATTGTCGAGTGGTAAGTTCCAGTGCATTAATTTACAAGCATAGAATTACAGATTCCCAGTATTTCGCAACAGTTGGTTAAAAAATACTAAATGACTCTTTTACGCAGATTATTACAGTACTGGAGGTCACATGGCCTAATCCTTCTATAACGATAAAGAAGGAAACAAAGAACAAAAGAAAATTTATAGCCTAGGAACAGGCCCTTCATTCCTCCAAGCCTGAGCTGATCCAAATCCACTGTCTAAACCTATTGCCCAATTCCTAAGCATCTGTATCCCTCTGTTCCCCACCTACTCATTCATCTGTCCAGACACATCCTAAATGAATCTACCGTGCCTGTCTCTACTACCTCTGCTGGCAAAGCATTCCTGGCACCTACCACCTTCTGTGTAAAGTACTTGCAGCGCGTATCCCCCTTCAACTTTTCTCCTCTCACCTTGAACGCGTGACCTCTCGCTGCTGAATCCCTCACCCCGGGGAAAAGCCTATCTACCCTGTCTATACCCTTCATGACTTTGCAGTCCTCCTTTCCACCCTAGCTGGCTTTCTCTCAGTTCCACTAATATATTCAATTAACACTTTCACCCTCAAGGAAGGCCTTCCAAACTATGGGTTGCAACCTCTGTCTGGTCATGAAACAAGATTTGGGGATGCCGGCTTCAAAGCAGCAATGACTGTGTGGACCTCATACTGTTTCCTGACAGCTGCATGGGCCCTTTATATGTATGTTCTTTGCTACAGGAAGGTATGTCCTAATCAACAGTGACTAAAGCCACATTCCTGTTGTGAGAGCACCTGTGGTAGGTGTTCAGTTGGCTCATCTTTCCATCAACTACCAACAAGGAAAACAGGAGTGGGGAGGTTGTGAAGAATGGAGATTGGAGAAAGGAGGGGAAGATAGTGAACACAGCTCCTTTCGTCCCAGCTACTAGAACTGAAGCCATCCACTGTGCTCCAGTGGACAACTTGAAGGTTTCTCTCCCTCCTCACTCTTGGTTCCCCCAAAATTTTCACCCAAGATCACATAAAATCTGAGGCAGGTTGAAAGCGGGATCACACCAGCAAAATGTCTTGGTGGCACACTAATCACCTCAATCACTCAAGGTAGGGAGAGTAGTAAAGTGAAACCACTGTATATAAAGAAGTTTGTCTTCAATTTCTTGACGACCAGCACATTCATGATCGGCAGTTCTAGACTTGCACAAGATTACACAGAAGAGGTAGACAACACCAATAAGTTCTCCACTTTTGCTTATAAACGCTTCTCAAGCTGAGGGTTAATGTTTTGAGGCTCAACATCTAAGCCCTCTGGAATAGTGTGTCCAGGTTATGGTCACCTTGTTATAGGAAGGATATTAAGCTGGAGAGGATTCAGAAGGGATTTACCGGGAAGTTGCAGGAACTGAGGGCTTGAGTTATGTGCTGGATGGGTTGGACATTTTTCACTGGAGCTGAGGAGATTGAGGGGTGACATTACTGAAGTTCCAAAATCATGAAAGGTATAGATAAGGTGTCTTTTCCCTGGAACTAGGGGGATATTTTTAAGGTGCGAGTGTCATCCCATTTCTGAATCAGTCAGAACACTCAGACTCCGTATGGCTCTACCTCCATCTTTATTTTGAGCCCTGGAGAGAGAGCAATCGTCCATGTACACAAAGACATGAGCTCTCGGTCTCTCAAACAGCAGATTCTTAAGGAACTATATAGTCACTTACAGGAAGCAGCATCCAAATAAGGCAACATTGATATTGATTGGGTGACCATTACAATTAGCAAGCATCAACAGTAAAGATTAAGCCATCTGGCATTACACAATGGATGCTCTTCACCTCGTTAAACCACGACCTTTGACTTCAGCACCTCATTGTTTACTGCAAGTTCTTGCCTGGTCAAAATCATGCTAGCTGAGCCTTTGTAACACAGCCCTAAACTTAATTCTTTCCCTACTTGCTCATATCTTATATACATTCTCACAAGGAGAAGGATTTTAAAAAAGACATGGGGGGGGTGGGGAGGAGGAATGGTGCCCCTCCATCAAGTTAACAAAAAACTCAAAGAAACACTTCTTAAATGTAGTAATTCTACTTCCTCAGCATTAACAGCTCCACTAAAGGAATATATAGGCAAAGTTGAACTACTCAAGAGTTTACATGAGATTAAAGAGTCAGACGTTATGGGAGATCTGCCCCAAGAATTCTCTGCTTGAGGTTTAAAATTAAAACAGCCTCTTAGTATGCCAGCCTTACACACTGCAGAAAACCTGAGCTACCAGTGAACCATAAAGTTCCTTCAGCGAAAAGTCTTTGACGCCAAGTACATCCTTAGTACATCCTATTAATTAGGTCAATGCATTTGGGACTCAGTTGAACGGCCACCTTTTGTCCAGATCCACATTACACAAATCTAATCATATAAAATAAGGTGCTAGTGCGATGAAATTTGTCACACAGCAGCCATTGGAGGAATTGAAGGTGATCTAACTGTTCCCTAAATTTTAAATACACCTCAGAAGGCAAATACTGGCCTCAGAGGAGGGAGTGGAACAGATTCATCAGGTTTCTTTTCGTTATTCTTTCATGGGGTGTAGATGCCACTGGCAAGACTAGTATTTTGTTACCCATCCCAACTACCTTTGAAATGAGTGACTTGTCAGGCCATTTCAGAAGCCAGTTAAGAGTCTATGCTATGGGTCAGGACTCAGATGAGACCCGGCCATGTAAGAATGTCAGATTTCCTTCACTGAAGGACATTTGAGAACTTTTACCACAATTGATGATAGCTCCTGTTCACTATTACTAACTTTGTATTTCAGATCTCTGATTGAATTCAAAGTCAAAAAGGCTTCTGGATTATGAGTCCAATGACATTACCATGAGGACACTGTAACAGCAGGGGAAGACTATCAGAAAGATAGAGACTTAATCTGCACTGCATTCAAATCCAGACTTGAACAATTACAAACATCCTCATTTTATTTTTACTTAATCATGAAACTGGAAGCAGGTCTTTTTTTAAGCAAGCACAGCTGGGGAAAGGGTTAAAGACGCCACACAGGTTCTCTATCAATGAGTCAGGCAGTCAATGGACAGGCAGTCCTAGCAAACACTGCATTTGTTTGCCAAGAGACATTGTGCTTGGGTCAGGAGTTCTTTACACTGCAGAGAACAGATGCCCAATTTACAGCTCTTTGGGAGCCATAGCCAACTTCCAACCCTAAAACGGAAACTCAGCAGAGCACTACTGAACTGACATTAACAAAAAACTCACGCAGATCAGGGCTGCATATAAAAGGATGTGTTGTATTTGGTGAGGATTAAACAACAGAACAACACACAGTACAGAGTTGTGAAAACAGGAATTCAGAGAAATGGAATACTAGCACCAAGACTTAGAATTTAATTAGCAATCAGTTTCAGAAAACCCACCCACCAGTGAAAATATCTACTCCCTCCACTACTATCACTGAAATATGTGCTACATGTATTGCATCAACCTTTTCTCCCCCCCACTACATCCCATTTGGAGGCTTTACAACTGTATAACCTCTCAGAGTGAGGGATGTGGAGAACAGAGTGCACAATAGGTCGGAAAGGAGATTGAGCCAATTTGGGAAGGCTGACCTGAACAATGTATTACAGGATGCTGTCAAGGCTTCTTTGACAGCACTCCCCATATCAGCAATCTCAACTTGGGAGGAAAAGGGCAGTAATATAAAACACCATCATCCTCCAACTCACAAAGCAACCTGACTTGGACATAAATTGCTGCTCCACACACTGTCGCTGGATCAAACTCTGGGAATCCTGACCCAATGCGTTGTGACTGCACCTATGCCACACAAATTGCAACAGTTCATGAAGCCAACTTAAAAGCAACAAAACTGGCAAAAAAACGCTCACCTTGCCAGGAACACTGACAACCAGAGAATTAACTGAAAAATTCTAAATCGCTGAGGATAAGTGACTAGGAAGGGCTGCGCTTTCCCTCTTTCATGCAACTTACATCCACTGTGCTTCCAGACGCCTCAATAATAATAATAAAAAAAAGCAGTTTCACATTCCACAGCCAAAAGGAGTGAGTGTCTTGGAGATAGTATAGCTGTTTTGGTCTTGGCAAGGCAGACTCCCACCAGCAAAGTTTTCTGCTGCAATAAACTTTCCTTGAGGAGATCAACTTGAAACAAATCCAAAAAAATCTAAACATCCTGAAACTTTCCAAAAACATTTACATGGGAATTGTAGGCCAAGAACATTTAGAGCAAAGGTCACCAAGGATTTGATCACTTGCAGCCATTCTCTGAAATCCCATTAACCTGGCTCTTGAACACAACTGGCATTCTTTATTTGGCTGATTGTACTTGTTTGAATTATGATTATCTGAATAGCTTGTAAAGGCATGCACCCCATTTCTGTACTTGCTTCTAAAAAGTTGGACTTGTACCAAGAACTTAAGGCTATTAAAAATGCATCGGAGGCCACTGAAGTTAATCAGTACGAAAAGCAAAAAACTTAAACACAATAACCCAGAGAACAGAATGGATAATTCTGATTGGGTTAAGTATCTGACACATGGAAATTAATCAGAGAACTGCTCCCTTCTCTCTCTACAAAAGTGTGCGTGTTGAAAGATGCCCATCTTGGGTACCTATGAAACTATGGTAACATGAGTATTGCAACTTTATGCATGGATGAGGTAATGGTGGTTAGCTGGGTTAGAGAGAGAGGGAGACATAATAGTTGCCTGGACAGCAAACAAAATAATTCAAGATACTGCCAAAAGATCTTTTATGTTCACTCAAGGGGACAAATGTGGCCTCAATTTAACATCTCCTCTAAAAGATGACACTTTAACACTGGAGGCTCAGCCTAGCTTTTAGTGCGCAAGTCTCTGGAATAGGTTTTAAATCCACCACCTTCTAAACGGTTTTGCAATATTAAAGTACATTAGTCAGTCAAAGCACACGCCTTGTTCTTTTTTCACCCGTATTCAAGTAGTTTGTACACTTGAGGATCCTGCCATAGGGGAAGGGAACTAACTCTTTAAGAATACAAGGGAGGAATTGTAAACACAAAGCATTTCAGCAAAGCATTTAACAAATTCAACATTGAACTAATTCAACAGCAACAAGTTCCTCCCTCGTGAAAATTCGAACTTCTGGTGGGAGCCTCAAGCAGGTTGTCTAAGCAATGAGTAAATCAATGGCCTAAAAGTGATGTCATTCAGTGCCAGCCTACACCAATGGCAACTTCTATCTCAAGACTCCTCCCCAGATTGGAAATACCATGTCATAGCAGAGCAAAAAAACACTGGTGAAAAATTCTGATTTCAGCTTACATTTTCTCTATAATTTGTCCTCCTGTGTGGCCATGCAGCTTAGAAAGCACAACAAAGTCAGCTGTGGTAGTTCCCTTCCCAGAGTCACATGATGAGAAACCCAAAAGTGTTTTAGACTATTTCTCGCTCTTTTCCTAAATGTAATCACTGCTGTAAAGTAAATTTCCCACTAACAATGTCATTACAGCCAGATAATCTGTTTGGGTAATGTTGGTTAATTATTGGTCAGGAAAACAGCAGAAACCTCTGTTTGGTTATACTTTGATGAGCCATCGTTTATCTTAATTCAAAGGGACAAACATGGCCTCAGTTTAACATCAGATCCAAAAGGAGCCATCACTAGGCAAAGGCTTTTTTTTGATGGGGGAGGGGGTTGGAGAGAGAGAGATACAATTGGCTTAAAAATTAAAAAAGGCGCTGAGCAGGTGACACAGTGGCTCAGTGGTTAGCACTGCTGCCTTACAGCACCAGGATCCCAAGTTCAATTCTAGCCTCGGGCGACTGTCTGTGGAGTTTGCACATTCTCCCAGTGTCTGCGTGGGTTTCCTGCGGGTGCTCCGGCTTCCTTCCACAGTCCAAAAGATGTGCAGGTCAGGTTAATTGGCCATGGTAAATTGTCCATAGTGTTAGGTGCATCAGTCAGAGAGAAAGGAGTCTGGGTGGGTTACTCTTCGGAGGGTCGGTGTGGACTTATTGGGCCGAAGGGCCTGTTTCCACACTGTAGGGAACCTATTAAAAAATAGTCAAAGGAACAGCTATTAAGTTGCCTGATCAGATCCTTGCTTTTAAAAAACAGGTTTGAGAGAGTCTTAAAGGAGAAAAAGTCATGAGGCTTAGTATCAGAATTTCAAAACATGGAGACTAGGTGGTTGCGAGCATGATCAGAATGATTAAACTAGCTTCAATGGAAGACATGACAACCCAGTTTATTGCTGACATAAATCAGCCATAAGACTGGACAACCTAAACACAGAGTTGGTGGACAGTTTTCCTGAAACATTGCAGAAGAGCAGATTGGCAAATTGGATTTAATTCACAAATTTTTCAAATGTTCATTCATGCAAATGGACTTTGCAGAGTGGAGCAACATTTATTACCCATTCCCAGTCACCCTCGGGAAGATGACGCTAAGCTGCCACTTTAGACCACTGCAGTTTAAGGTGTGGGTACATCTACAGTGCAGAGAGAGGGGGAGCTCCAGGAATTTGAACCAGTGATACTGAAGGGATCCCCATGATATATTGTCATGTCAGGATGGTGTGGGGCTTGGAGAGGAACTTGCAGGTGGGAGTATTCCCATATGTCTGCTGCCCTTGTCCTTTTAAGTAGAGATCAGATTTAGGAGGCACTGTGCACAAAGTTTTGGTGGATTTCTGCAAAGCATCTTGTAGATTGCAAATACTGCTGCTACTGTGCATCAATGGAGGAGGAAATGAACACCATGGATTATGGTGTCAATCAAGCAGGATGCTTTATCCTGATGGCATCAAGCTGCCACTCTTGTTGGAACTGCACTCACCCAGACAATTGGGAGTATTCAATCATTTTCCTGAATTGCTTTGTAAATGGTGGACAAGCATTGCAGAGACAGGAGTTGAATTACTTGGTGCAGGATTTGCCATTGACCTGCTCTTGCAGCCATTTTATTTATATGGCTAGTCTAGTACAATTTTAAGTCAATGGTAACCCCCACAGTACTGGCAGTGGGAGATTCAGTGATGGTAACACCTTTGAATTTCTGGACATTGATTTGATTCTCTTTTGCTAGAGATGGCCATTGCCTGACTTATGTGGAGAGCAAGTTACTTGCCATTTATCAGCCGAACCCTGGTTATTGTTCAGACCTAGCTGCATTTAGACAGATTCCTTCAGTATCTAGTGAGAACTCCCTTGTCTAATATGTTTAAACCAGCATTTCTGAATACACAAAGATCAGAACATTTGTGGACAGAAAACAGAAGTAAAATTATGAATAATTCTTCACTAGAGACAGACAATTCTGATTCAATTTCCTCAAAAATCCCAAACTCCAGATTCAATTTGCTAAATTTCCTAATCAGATAATTAAACCAAGTCATCCATGCTGAACAAATAGACTCTGTGGCCGTAAGAGGTCAGAACATAACCATCACAAAACAGCTGTATCAAATGGTATTGTTACAACAGAGACAGACAGCCAACCAAATCAGCCTTTCTCCCTCTGCATTCGCAATACAGTTAAATTATAATCTTCATAGACCTTCAAAATTAAACCCAATGTCTCCTAGCCAGACTTTTGTGAACAACCAATCCCAGACTCTTATCAATTCTAAACACCATTTTGTAGCTTGAACAAACAATTTAGAAATTTGGTTTCTATTCTCTGAACTTCCAATAACTGATAATGGGAAATTAGGGAGTTTTTAAATCGTCATTATGCAGTATCAACAGACAAACTGCTCCTCACAGAAAATACAGTTCAAAACCAAGTTTAAATTCTGGCCTCTCCCTGTCACACTGACCTTCTGAGATTCCAGTTACCATTTAACAACTGCCACCTTCTTAAGAAGAAGGTCTCTTTCAGACTGGCTGGTATAATTCCCAAGTACTGACCTTGTTAACGGCTAAACATCAGTTCTCTGTTTGAATATACTGTTCTCTATCAAAGTCTTAGAGTCTGTAGACACTTTTGAAAAAGAACCAACCTTCCAGGCCTGGCCTCAAATAACAGCTTGTTTATTCTTCATGAAAACACAAGCTGGTGCCCACAGTCCAAACGTCATTTTCAGCCCTCAGTTCAAAACTCCAAACCAAAATCCAGAGTCTGAATAACACGTAAATTCTGGTGGACTACAAAGGTGACAAATCTCTGAACAATCTAAACATGCGTATACATCTTCTGACTAGCTTAGCCATATATTCAATACAGAGGACACTAAACTAAGCAAAAATATATTGGGCATTTCTGGAAATAAACTGATGGTTTTAGAAACTATCTACAAAAAACACAATGTAAGCAAACAAGCCTTTTATGCACATTGTCCAGAGATCTCCCGTATTGTTGCAGGACAAGTTAATAGCCAAAAACCACAGCCCTCAAAAGGACATCTGCGACATTGGAGAACAGATTAAACAATAACCCTTAAACAAATTGAAGAATCGTAGAGACACAAAGCTGTAGACTACAGAAAGAGACATTTCATGTTCATGTTGTCATCAAGCAGCTATCAATTCTCATCCCATTTCCCAGCACTTGGCTCATGGCTTGTATATTTTGGTATTTCAAGCGTTCATTTAAAGACTTAAATGAGATAATTGACATCTCTATTACCCTTTCACAAAATAAGCAGTATCCATTTGGTTGACAGATTGATTTAAGTAGTGTGGAAAGCTTTGTTTAGGAACAGTACTGGCAGATTATAGAAAGCAAGGACATCAGATATAGGGTTAAAAAAAACTAGACAGAGGTATACAAGTTACATTTCACAGGGAGTGTGCTAGGTAAGATCAGCATTATTCAAGTTAGAGAGTCCATTCATCAGTCTAATAACAGCAGGGAAGAAGCTGCTCTTGAACCTGCTGGTGTGTTTGTTCAAGTGTATCTTCTGCCTGATGGAAGAGGTTGTAGAAGAGCATTGCTGGGGTGTGAAGGATCTTTAATGATGTTGGCAGCCTTTCTGCAACAACATGCCACGTAAATGGAGTCCATGGATGGAAGGTTCGCTTCAGTGATGGTCTGGGTTGTGCACACAACCTTCTGTAGTTTCTTACGGTCCTGGACAGAGCAGTTGTTATACCAGGCCATTCTGCATCCAGACAGTATGTTTTCAATGATGCATTTGTAGAAGTTGGTGAGGACCCTTATGGACATGCCAAACTTGCCTGAGGAAGAAGAGGCCTTCTTGTGCCTTCTTGACCCTCACATCCAGTACAGATGTCCAGTTAGAAGTCCAGTACAGATCGTCAGTTATTGCCACTCGAGGAACTTGACGCTCTCCACCCTCTCAACCTCTGTTCCACTGAAGCCGACGAGGGGGAGTTCTCCTCTCTCCTTTCTGAAGTCAATGATCATCTTTAGTTTTGCCGACTTTGAGAGAGAGTCGTTCTCATTGCACCATGTCATTCAGTGCTCGTCATTGTTTGATATCCATCCGACCATGATGGTATCATCAGTAAACTTGTGGATGGCATTTGTTTGGAACTTGGCAACACAGTCGTGGCTGTACAGGGAGTACAACAGGGGTCTGAGAACACATCCTTTTTTGGGGTGGGGGGTCTCCAGTGTTGAGTGTATACGTGGAAGTGGCGCAGTTGTCTATCCTCATGCACTGCAATCAGCGGGTCAGAAAGCGGAGGATGCAGTTGCACAGGGTGGAGCCAAGATTTACATCTCGTAGAGTTTTGACATCAGTCTGGAAGAGATAATGGTGTTGAAGGTGGAGGTACAGTCAATGAAGAGTCTGTCATAGGTTTCCTTGCTTCCCAGATTTCCAGGGATAAGTGCAGGGCTGGCGAAATTATGTCTGCTGTGAACCTGTTGGCAGGTAAATTGTACAGGATCAAACCAGGCTGGCAGGCTGGAGTTGATGTGGGCCACAATCAGCCTCTTGAAGCACTTCATGGCTATGGAGGTCAGAGCCACTGGGCGGTAGTTATTGCATGTGGTCTTTTTGAAGCAGGTGGGGACTTCGGTTTATAGGAAGGGGAAGTTGAAGATGCTGGTGAATATTTGCAGCAGTTGGTCACCCACAGGGATCAGAGTGCTCGGCCAGGGACTCCGTCTGGGCCCGTCGCTTTCCTTGGGTTGACTCCGAGGAAGACCTATCTAACATCTGCAGTGGTGACAGTGGGCACAGGTATGTCTGGCACTGTCGAGGCAGGTGACATCATTTAGCTCAAACCAAGCACAGAAAGCACTGAGCGCATCAGGGAGGGAGGGTCTTTGTCTGCCATCTTGCTCTGCTTCATTTTGTACCCCATAAAATTGTTTAGGCCTTACCATAGGTGGTGAGAGACTATTTTTGGTTTGAGCCTCTAATTTGCTCCAGTACTTCCTCTGGGCATCCCTGATGGCTTTGCAAAAGTGTGATTAGGAATCAAAATTCAATGTCAAGGTAGGTTCAGAAAGAAAGATTGGATTCAGAGAGATAACAGAGTAAAAAAAAACCTAAAAGTGCTGCTGCATAAGTAATTGTGAGCACATTGGCCTCATGCTTATTGCAACATAAATGTCAGCATTGTAATTCTGCCGAACCATAAACACTAAGTGTTTGTGTTTAAACTATAATCCTTCCCCTCCATGTATTGCCAGAAGTGCACTGTGCTGCAAATTTAATCTTTCACTTTGTTATAACCTCCAGTGTTTTTAAACATCTTACCTCATACTGGTGCACCATAGCAACCTCAATTAAAAACTACTCTTAACGATAAATTACTTTAAATGAGATTTAAATGTATGTCAAAATTACTTTGGCACTCACTCCACGCCGGCTGTCCCTGATTAATCTAAGTACTTCTTAATATTCATTTGAAATTATGTTTCCAAGTGTTTGCCTACAGTTGATATTAGTCACACTAACGTAACTGGCAGCAAACACTTGCCTTCCTTTCTGAATGTGTATCTTACATTGGCTGCCATATACCAAGAATGACTGAAAAGGCCAAATGTATCGCACAGAAATAGACCCTTCAGTAATTCATCCACTCCAACCAGATATCCTAACCCAATCTAGTCCCATTTGCCAGCACCTAATCCATATCCCTCCAAACCCTTCGTAATCACGTTCCCATCCAGATGTCTTTAAAATGTTGTCATTGTAACAGCCTCCACCACTTCCTCTGGCAGCTAATTCTATACATGCACCATCCTCTGCGTGAAAAAGTTGCCCCTTAGGTCCCTTTTAAATTTTTTCCCTTCTCACTCTAAACCTATTCTCTCTAGCGCTGGACTCACCCTCCCCAGGGAAAATACCTCATCTATTTATCCTATCCATGTCCCTCATGATTTTATAAACCGACATCTTCAATTTCCCCCTCCTACACCCCTCAGCCCCTGACGCTCCAGGGAAAACAGCCCCGCCTATTCAGCCTCTCCCTATAGCTTAAACCCTCCAACCCTGGCAGCATTTTTGTAAATCTTTTCTGAATGCTTCCAAGTTTCACAACATCCTTTCCATTGGAGGGAGACCAGCACTGCACACAGTATTCCAAAAAGTGGCTAACCAACGTCCTGTACAGCCACAACATCGCCTCCCAACTCCTATAATCAATGCTCTGACCAATGAAGGAAAGCGCACCAAACCCCTTCACTATCCCATCCACCTGTGGCACTACTTTCAAGGAACCACGAACCTGCACTCCAAGGTCTCTTTGTTGGGCAACATTCCTCAGGACCTTATCATTAAGTGTATATGTCCTGTTCTGATTTGCCTTTCCAAAATGCAGCACCTCACATTTATCTAAATTAAACTCCATCTGCCACTCCTCAGCCCACTGACCCAGCTCATCATGATCCCATTGTAATCTGAGGTAACCTTCTTCACTGTTGATTACACCTCCAAGTTTGGTGTCAACTGCAAACTTACTAACTATACCTATGTTCACATCCAAATCATTTATATAAAATGACAAAAAGCAGTGGACCCAGCACCAATCCTTGTGGCATACCACTGGTCACAGGCCTCTCTTTATCATCTTCTATTAAAATACTGGAGGTGAAAATTGATTTAAGTTAAACATAAGTTATGAACTACAATTGAATTTCTCCAAGCAACATAATCCCAATTTAACTTTTACACATTTTTTAAAAACACTGAATTTCCTATCCATTAACCTTCTTTTTATTCAAATTTTCTCTTTCCCGCCCATTACCTCCGTGCACTTCCTCCCTTTGGACACCCTTTAATATTGTTAACCACATGTTTATCACCTGTCTTCCTTTGAAGTTTACCAAGTTATTTAAGAAATTACTGCTTTAATACAACCCCTCTTTGCTTCAACACATCTCAACTCTGTATTCCATTCTTCCCATGATCTCTGTGTGGATCACCATTTTGAAATGGTGGAAGGGTTTTTGCTCTCCAGTGCTCCCTCAAGTGACATTAGGAATTTCTTACTGTTCGTAGGGTCACCAAGGTCAAGGTGGCATTAGGGTTGCGGCAGACAAAGTCAGTCAGGCAAAAGAAGCTGTGCAATGGCTGACGATGACTAAAAGTGCAAAGTAGCCCCAGTCACTGTGGTTTGCCACATCACCAAAATCAGCTCCCATCAACACTTCACGCATTCATCCTGACGATTTGGGAAGAGAAAGGTCATTCCATCAACTCTCCTCAATTTCAGGAATGTAATGACTACCTTCGAGAAGCAAGATAAACCACATTGTAGAAACTATAGTTGGCAAAGAAAATGCACATAACATTTGCTCGCATCATCTTCCTGTGAATAAGGAAATCCTAATCATCGTCTCGCCTAATAGAGTGGGACTTTAAACCTTTCAAAGAAATGCCTGACACTGTTGTTGCTGCCAGACAAATCAACAGAAAATATCATGGTCAACAGAAATTCTTTACTGCTGTCATCGACCTAACAAAAGCATCTAGCTCAAGCTAAATCAAGAGGACTCTGCAGGTTGTGATCAAAAGATCTGACTGACCAAAAAATTTCTTAAATAATCCTGCAATTGCTCTGCGATGACATGACTATGATTGTCTTCTGGAAAACAGACACATTCTAAATCCAGACTAATATCAAGCAAGGTTGTATGATAGCCACCTTGCTTGATATTTACAATCTACCTGACATTCAACTCAATAATCAATTGCCCAGGGCTGTCAGAATTATATACCATTGCAATGGAAATCTATAACTTCAGGTGGATCCATGTCAAAACTAAACTGACCACTGGAGATACATGACTGCAGCTCATTGTTCACTTTGCCTTAGATTTGCAAGTCTGACTTGACATCTTCACTTTTAATATAAGAAACGTGGCCTGACTGTGCATGTTGCTAAAAACAAACCTCACTTTGATGATGATATTGGAGGGTGAGACGACAACCTGATGGAATTATAAGTACACTGCTAATTGAGAGACCTGGGTAATGTTCTGGGGACCCAAGTTCAAATCCTTATTCAATAATGAAAAAAAAAATCTGGAATTAAGAGTCTAACGATGACCAGGAATCCATTGCCAATTGGCAGGACAAGCCCATCAGGTTCACTAATGTCCTTTAGGGAAGGAAATCTGACATCCTTACCTGGTCTGGCCTACGTATGATTCCAGGCCAACTGCAATGTGCTTGAGTCTGAAGTGCCCACTGGGAATGGGCAATAAATGCTGGCCTAGCCAGCAGTGCCTACAGCCTGTGTATGATTGAAACATTATAACTTTGGTCAGCCAATATTCCACCTTGCATTCATATTAAAGGAGACACTTCATATACATTGGCCCCACCTCTTGTAAAAGGCCACAGTTGACAAGGGATTGGCTGTGCTGGCTCACTCTTCTGCACTAGAGTGTTTGACAACAAAGACCTCAGCAAATCAACAGAAGTCCAAGTGTACAGGGCAGCTATTCCATATCTGTACTGCACCAAGATCTGAAATGCATACCAGCACATTATAAAAAGAGAATTTCCATTCCCTAAGCCACATGGCTCCAGATTCAATCAGACTCTCAAACAAATGCAGCTCCACAAGAATTCAGACAGAACTCCTACAAAATTAACTGGATAAGTGTCTGATGGTCAAAAAGTATTTTTTGATCCAAAAAGGGAGCGTGGTGGCACAGTTGTTAGTACTGCTGCCTCAGCACCAGGGACCCGGGTTCAATTCCCACTTCGGGCAAATGTCTGTGTGGAGTTTGCACATTCTCCCCATGTCTGGGTTTCCTCCGGGTGCTCCTGTTTCCTCCCACAGGCCAAAGATGTGCAGGTTAGGTGAGTTGGCCATGCTAAATTGCCTGTAGTGTTAGGTGGATTAGTCAGGGGTTAAAGTAGGGGAATGGGTCTGGGTGGGTTGCTCTTCGGAGGGTCAGTGTTTGGACGAAGGGCCTGTTTCCACACTGTAGGGAATCTAATACAATCATTTCCCAGCTCAATCCTGTGCCCACATTCCAGAGGAAGACAACGAAAATGTAATGATACATTGAAGTACAGCAGCACTGACATTAATGACAGGATAGAGCTTGATCTCTATCATTTATAATGGTGACAAATTGCCCATCAATCTGCATCACACTTTGCTTAATGGAGTAGATGAAATGGCAGCAGCAAAACAAAAAGAGAAAGGTATTTCTTTACTCAGGATCCCATTACCCGATGTGCCCAGAGATCTACCAGTTGAGAACTGGGCCGTTTGATCACATCAAGACTTATGGCAGAAACTCACGATCCTGTGAAGACATCATCCTCAAAACTGAGGGAAAGCTGACAACAGTGACATCTCTTATGTGGATTCCACCCTATTGATCTGTCAGCTTGCTTTGATAACATTTCTGCCCAGTTACTGGAAACAGGTGACTCTTAGCTCAGTGAACTTAGCGTTTACATGGTAAACACTCTTCAAACACCTTACTGCATTTTCAGTGAACCTAATTACACTGTAAGTCACTAATTCCACTATGTTCTAATACTTGTCAATTACTGTCATGAGAGTCATACAGCACTGAGCCTTCGGTCTAAAGTCCATGCAGAATATAATTCCAAACCACCTGCCTGCTCCTGGCCTGTGTCCCGCCAAACCTTTCATAGTAAGAGCATCATTTCAATTTTTCAAAGCTAGATCAAGGGGTCTTTGAGTTTGTTGAACTATAAACATTCCAATCTAAAAAGCATTATATACATTCTAAAGTGGATTGCCCACCTGTAGCACACGTACATCTTGACCGTATTCTACTCTGGGATCATTAAAATTACTCAGTCTTACTGCTTGTTTTCTTTCAATAGACAACCAATCTTCTCCATCTCATCAAATTCAAACCAAGAATTACACCAGTTATCTTTCCACTTTTTAATGCTATATATAATGATGCTATGTAAATAGGAACCACATTTCAAGAAGATTGAGCCTTCACTCTTTTCTCAAGGAGAACTATGGATGGGCAAACAAGTTGGCCTTACCAGCAATGCCCACATTCCATACAAGTTGACCAAGCCCAAAGAGCACTCATGCTCCAGCAGAACGATGAAATCGTTTGCTCAGCTTCCCCATGAATTTCCTTTCTTTCCAATCACTAACGGTATTATAAATTCAAAGACTAAGCTTGGAGTCCTGTTCGAACATTATCCACTTCATCCTAATTACAGAATAACTTTACTTCCTCTGCAAAAGTACTCATTATATTCAAATACTTTGGGTTGGCGTGTAACAACATTTATTTAGAATGAAATTATATTCAGTGATATTTATGACCTCCATTTAGAATCATAGAATCAGAGATGTACAGCACAGAAATAGACCCTACGGTCCAACTATCCCAAACTAATCTAGTCCCATCTGCCAGCACCTGATCCATATCCCTCCAAACCCCTCCCATTCATACACCCATCCAGATTTTAAATGTTACAATTGTACCAGCCTCCACCACTTCCTCTGGCAGCTCATCCCATACACACACCACTCTCTGCATGAAAAGAATTGCCCTTTAGATCTTTTTTATATCTTTCCCCTCTCATCCTAAACCTATGCCCTCTTGTTCTGGACTCCCCCAACCCGGGGAAGAGACATTGCCTATATATCCTATCCATGTCCTTCGTGATTTCACGAACCTCTATACAGGTCACCCCTCAGCCTCCAACGTTCCAGGGAAAACAGCCCCAGCCTACTCAGCCTCGCCCTACAGCTCAAACTCTCCAACCCTGGCAACATCCTTGCAAGAGAAAGTGAGGACTGCAGATGCTGGAGATCAGAGCTGATAATATGTTGCTGGAAAAGCGTAGGTCAGGCAGCATCCAAGGAGCAGGAGAGTCGACATTTCGGGCATGAGCCCTTCTTCAGGAAACATCCTTGTAAACCTTTTCTGAAGCCTTTCAAGTTTCACGACATCCTTCATATGATAGGAAGGAGACCAGAATTGCATGCAATATCCCAAAAGTGGCCTAACTAACGTCCTGTCCAGTCGCAACATGACCTCCCAACTCCTGTACTCAGTACTCTGGCCAATAAAGGAAAGTATACCAAACACCTTCTTCACATCCTATCTACCTGTGACTCTACTTTCAGTGAGCTATGAACTTGCACTCCAAGGTCTCCTTGTTCAGCAACACTCCCCAGGACCTTACCATTAAGTGTACAAGTCCTTGTAAGACTTGCATTCCCAAAATGCAGCACCTCACATCTATCTAAATTAAACTCCATCTGCCACTCCTCAGCCACTGGCCCATCTGGTCCAAATCCCATTGTAATCAGAGATAACCTTCTTCGCTGTCCACTACACCTGCAACTTTGGTGTCATCTGCAAACTTACTAACTGTACCTCTTATGCTCGCATCCAAATCATTTTAGAGCAGCAAAGCACTACCATTCCTAGTTTGTTAAAATCTTTTTGAAGTCTTGTATGCCCCAAATCAATTTGCCTATTTGAAATGTTGATACTTTTAAAATATAAATGAAGTAGTAAAT
This sequence comes from Hemiscyllium ocellatum, assembly GCF_020745735.1. Classification (NCBI taxonomy): domain Eukaryota; kingdom Metazoa; phylum Chordata; class Chondrichthyes; order Orectolobiformes; family Hemiscylliidae; genus Hemiscyllium; species Hemiscyllium ocellatum. The sequence continues at coordinate 14,275,152 of NC_083442.1, forward strand.
TGTTTTTAGTGACGTTGATAGTACAATAAATGCTGGTCAGCACATCTCTACCTCTTCTTCAAAATACAGGAATCATGAATATCGCATCAAACAGGTAGTATTTCCAATAGGGCAGCATAGCCTCAATACTACATTGAAGCATTAGACTGGATGAAATGTCTAGAGACTTGAGCCTATGACTTTCCGATTCAGGTAAGACTGAACACAAACAGGGCAACACATGATTTCAAATGACAAATATTTGGTAATACTAATACAGGAGTTGGGACGTCATGCTGCTGCTGTACAGGACATTGGTTAGGCCACTGTTGGAATATTGCATGCAATTCTGGCCTCCTTCCTATTGCAAAGATGTTGTGAAACTTGAATGGGTTCAGAAAAGATTTACAAGGATGTTGCCAGGGTTGGAGGACTTGAGCTATTGGGGGAGGCTGAACAGGCTGGGGCTGTTTTCCTTGGATCGTTGGAGGCTGAGGGGTGACCTTATAGAGGTTTACAAAATTATGAGGGGCATGGATAGGATAAATAGACAAAGTCTTTTCCCTGGGGTTGGGGAGTTCAGAACTAGAGGGCATAGGTTTAGGGTGAGAGGGGAAAGATATAAAAAGAGACCTAAGGGGCAACATTTTCACACAGAGGGTGGTACGTGTATGGAATGAGTTGCCAGTGAATGCGGTGGAGGCTGGTACAATTGCAACATTTAAGAGGCATCTGGATGGGTATATGAATAGGAAGGGTTTGGAGGGATGTGGGCCGGGTGCTGGCAGGTGCAACTAGATTGGGTTGGGATATCTAGTCGGCATGGACGGGTTGGACCGAAGGGCTTGTTTCCATGCTGTACATTTCTATGACTCTAGTGCATTCACGGGACAGAAAATATCTGCACCAAAAAAATTCAAAATATCATAAATTCAAGGGGATTTTGAACTGTATGAAAAATGAATCCAAAAGTTGAGAAGTTCTCCTAGAGTAAAAAGCTCAAATACAAATTACATACTCTGGTGAATGCGCAACAAAACATTCCAAACCATTCCAAAACATTCCATTTGTGTATTAAACAAAGTCACTTATTTCACTTTTGCCTTGTGTTTAAATAATTTTTGAGACTAAACTTTTGTAGTTTAAGAAAATCTGAACGGTAATCCAAATAAATAACTTGTAGATGGGAGGGGACTGGGTCACAGATTCAGAGGAAGAGAACATAAAAGGCTGAGTAAATGATTATCAACAAAGCAGCAGAAGACAGAGAGCAGCTCTGTACGAGAAAAGGAAAACAAGCTGGGATGCAAGGTCAAAGGTGATGACTGAAACAAGGTCCTACAAGTCCAGTGTCAGCCTGTTTCAGTCAAACAGCTTCAACTAAAGCAGGGTATTCAAACTGATAACATTTTAATGTGTGTATATTTCACTTTTAGCTCATTCTGATTTGTAAGCCTAGAGGTTTTTGAAATGTACTATACTTAATTATTATAATGCCAGAAACTAATCAATTAGTTGCACACAGCAAGCTACCATAAACAACGATGAGAGGTTCAGAATGAAGGGGAGTCAAACTGGACTTGAAACTCTCTCTCTCGCTCTACAGATGCTGCCAAACCTGCTGAATTTCTCCAGCATTTTCTGTGTTTGTTTAATGTTCTAAAAATCTGGGTTTGAATCCCACCATGGCAAATGGTGAAATTTGATCTCAATAAAAATCAGTAAAAAGAAAGTGTAAAAAAGTTTTCTTAAATGAACAAATTACAAGTACAGCCAACCAGGGACAGTTCAACAACTGCAAGTTTTTAGATATTTTCTAATCAACCTGCTTAGAGATATTACTACATACCTGGAGCAGATGAGACTTGAATGTGGCCTCCTGGATCTAAGGTAAGGTAAAGACCACAGCTGCACAAGAGCTCTAACAAAGTCTTATGACAATCACGTGTATTTTGACATAAGATGGCAGCTGAGTAGGATGTTTCTGCTGGAGCTTGTCTGCTCTGTCCATTTCTCTTTTTATCCCTCGGTTGTCTTCCTTCTTCTCAGAGAAGCTGTCCTGAACAGTCAGACTCAGCGCAAACGCACCGGGGCTGTCTCAGTGGCACGGCATGGCAGAGTTTCAGCCTGGCATGGTGATTTTTCGGCAGCCAAGGGGGTGGACTTCCAGTCTCGAGGTGATTCCAGTACGGTCTCTTGGTCTCAAAGGGTCAAGGTGAAGCCAATCTGAAGTCAAGGCGTGGGTTGGAAGTTAGGTGCCAGCATGAACTGGGTTGGAAGGACTGTTGTTCTGAACTTTTTATTTCTCTATTTTCTCATTTGTTCCTACGATCTGTAATGCTGGACTTGATATTTCTTTTTTTGCCTCACCAAGAACTTATATTGAAGAATCTGTGCTAGGGCTGAAAATGTGTTGCTGGTTAAAGCACAGCTGGTCAGGCAGCATCCAAGGAACAGGAAATTCAACGTTTCGGGCCAGAGCCCTTCATCAGGAATCATCTAGGGACCTTGTACCTAAGATGGCACCATAAATGGGGACCTATAAACTTTTCACTGCACCCATTTGAATACATGTGACAATAAAGCTAATTCAATTCATTGTCAACTGTTGTAAAATTCCACCTAGTACATTCATGTCCTTTAGGGAAGAAATCTGCATTACCTAGTGTTGACTGGGGGACTCTAGAGCCTCAGCAACCTGGCTAAACCTTAACTCCCCTCTGAAATTGCTGAGCAAGCCACTCAATTATATCAAATTTCATCAATCTAGATGCTAGAAACAACAATGCCAAACACAGCTCTGTTGACACTGTAAACATTCTTCTCACCAACACCTGTGGACTTGTGCCAAGATTAGCAAACCAACAATCTGAACTGGTCATACTCACAGATGCATACCTTAGAGAATGTACCAGATATCATCAAAATCCCTGGGTATGTCCTACCCCACCAGCATAGTGGTATACAGTCAGGATGAGTTGCCGAGTCATTGAATACTGAATCCCATGAAGTCTCACGGCATCAGGTGAAACATGAGTAAGGAAATCTCTTGCTGATTCCCACCTATTGCCCCACCTTTGGCTGATGAATCAGCATTCCCCCCGTATTGAATACCACTTGGCAGAAGCAATGAAGGTAGCAAATACACTGTATTACAACATCCGTCACTAAGAGGGGCTCAGTAACTGCTAAAATTCTCAGATAGGATATGGCTGCAAAACTGGATCTGCAGCAGCTGATGAGGGGAACAAGACGGAGTAACCTTTATGACCTCATCCTTACCAATCTATCTGTTGCAAATGCATCTGTCCGTGACAGTAATCACTGCAGTCCTCGTGCAAACGATATCCTGTCTTCATATAAAGCATATCCTCTACATGTGAGGTAATACCACCATGCTAAATGAAACAGACTTCATGTGGAGAAAGTAAGTCAAAACTGTGCATACATTAGGCGATGTCAGCCAGCAATAGCTAGAGAACTGCTTTCAACCACACTCTAATCTCATGCCCCAGCATATCCTACTTTAAATTTGCCAAGCCAGTAGAAAATGCCTGGTTCAAAGAAGAGCACAGGAGGAATTGCAGGAGCAGCACTAAGCCAAGTCAAAAGTGAGATCGCAAGCTGGTGAAAATACAACACAATTTGAATGTGGAAGCAGCATGCAATTAACAGGGCAATGTGATCTCATAACCAATGTATCAGATACAAACAGTGCAGTCCCACAACATCCAAACATGAGTAGCACAGAGTCATATAGTATTGAATAAGACCCTTTAGTGCAACCAGCCGCATCCACCATGTTCCCAAACTAAACCAGTCCCACATGCCTATACTTGGCCCATATCCCTCCAAACCTTTCCTATTCATGAAACTTATCCAAAAGACTTTTAAATGTTCTAAGTGTACCTGCATCTATCATTTCCATACACAAACCATTGTGTAATAAAGTTGACCCTCATACCTTTCTTAAAATCTTTTTTTCCTCTCACCTTAAAAATATGTCCTCCAGTTTTGAACTTCTTCACTCTAGAGAAAAGATCCTTGTCATTCACCTTGTCTGTGCCCATCATGATTTTATAAACCTCAATAAGGTCACCCCTCAACCTCCTACACGCCAGTGAAAAAAGTCTCAACCTTGATAGTCCATTTTTACACCTCGAAGTTGACATTCCTAGCAACAGCCTGGCAAATCTTCTCTGAACCTTTTCCAATTAAGTAATATCCTTCCTATAACAGGGTGATCAGACCTGCACACAGTACACCAGAAGAGACCTCACCAAGTCCTGTGCAACCTTTTCTTAAGACTACTTACAGTGTGGAAACAGGCCCTTCGGCCCAACAAGTCCACGCCGACCCTAAGAGAAACCACCCAGACCCATTCCCCTTCATTTACCCCTTCACCTAACACTATGGGCAATTTAGCATGGCCAATTCACCTAACCTGCACATTTTTGGCTTGTGGGAGGAAACCGGAGCAAACCCACGCAGACACGGGGAGAATGTGCAAACTCCACACAGAGAGACGCCTGAGGCAGGAATTGAACCTGGGTCTCTGCGCTGTGAGGCAGCAGTGCTAACCACTGTGCCACTGTGCAATATGTCCAACTCCTATACTCAAAGGTCTGAGCAATGAAGGCAAGCGTGCTGAACACCTAACTACCTTGCCTACCAGTGATGCAAACTTCAAAGAATTATGTACCTGATCTCTATTCTACAACATGACCCAAGGCACTACCATTAGTTATACAAGTTCTGTCCTTGTTTGTATTACCAAAATGCAATACCTCGCATTTATGCACATTAAATTCCATTTGGCACTCCTCAGCCCATTGACCCAAATGATCATGATTTCTTTGTATGCTTAGGAAAAATCTCTTCACTGTCTACCATACCACTAATTTTGGTGTCATCTGCAAACTTTCTAACGTTGTCTCCTATATTCTCATAATTGATTTATATAAATGAAAAAACAAAAGTGGACCTTGTGGAACACCACTGGTCACAGGCCTCCAGTCCAAAGAAACTTTCCACCACCATTTGACTCCTACCATAAACTCAATTTTGTATCCAATTGTGATTCCCATGTGATCTAACTTTATTAATTAGTCTACCATGCTGAACCTTGTCAGAGGCTTGACTAATATCTAAGTAAACAATCTATCCTTCCTATTGGCAGCAGACAATTAAGTAACAGGAGGTGGGATTCCACAAATATCCCCATCTTCAGTGATGGGGGAGCTAGCAGTTTAGTGGCAAAAGACAACACTAAAGTATTTGCATCCATCTGCAGCTAGAACTGTGAATGGAAGTCCCCAGCATTTCAGAAGCCAAGTCTTCAACCAATCAATTCATTCCATGTGATATCAAAACACAGCTAAAGACGCTGAAGACTGCAAAAGCTATGTGCCCTGATAACATTCTGCCAATAGTACTGACAACTTCTGCTTCAGAAGTTGCCAAGCCTCTAGTCAAGATGTTCAAACACAGTTGTAATAATACTGGCAACTACCTGACAATGTGAAATATTATGCAGTCATTTGCTGTGTACAAAAAGCAAAGACAAATCCAACTCAACTAATTACAATCCTATTTGTCATCAAGAGCAAAGCAATAGAAGGTGTTGTCATTATTGCTATCAAATGGCAGTTGCAAAGGAATAACTCTGCTCACTGGTGTCTGTCAAGGCCACTCAGCTCCTGACCTCATTACTTCCTCAGTTCAAACATGGATAAAAGAACGGAAATCCAGAAGCATGCCTGTGGCATCTAAGCAGCATTTGACAGAGCATGGCACCAGGAACACTAGCAAAACTAGAGTCAATGGGATCCAGGAGAGATTCTCCACTGGCTGGAGTCATACCTCGCGCAAAGGAGAATGACGGTGATTACTGAAGGTCAATCATCTCAGCCTCAGGACATCTCTGCAGGAGTTTCTCAAAGTAGATACTTTATCAACCTATTCAGACATGTCATTACCCACCTCTGGAACAGGTAGGGCTTACACAGGAGTTCATAGTCTGGAGGTAGGAACCCTACCACCCACACCTGTATGCAACAAGACGCAAACAATATCTAGGATTGGGCTGATAACTGGCACCTATCATTTGCACAAGTTCAGGGGAATACCAACTCCAGCAAAAGAGGACCTAACCATTTTGCCTTGACATTTAATGGCATTACCTTCGCTGAAACCCCCACTATCACCCCAGGGATTACCGCTGAACAGAAACTGAACTAGACCAGCCATTTAAATACTCTGACCACAAGACTAGGTCAGAGGTGGAAATTCTGCAGTGAATATCTCACTTTGACTCTCCAAAGTGAAAGACTACTTTCTAAATGGTGAGAAAATTAGTAAAGCCAAAGCACAAAGGGATCTGGGAGTGCTAGTCGAGGATTCTCTAAAAGGTAAACATGCAAGTTGAGTCCGTGATTAAGGAAGCGAATGCAATGTTGTCTCTTATCTCAAGAGGGTTGGAATATAAAAGCAGAGATGTGCTACTGAGACTCTATAAAGCTCTGGTTAGGCCCCATTTGGAGTACTGTGTCCAGTTTTGGTCCCCACACCTCAGGAAGGACATACTGGCACTGGAACGTGTCCAGCGGAGATTCACGCGGATGATCCCTGGAATGGCAGGTCTAACATATGAGGAACAGCTGAGGATACTGGGATTGTATTCGTTGGAGTTTAGAAGATTGAGGGGAGACTTAATAGAGACGTACAAGATAATACATGGCTTGGAAAAGGTGGACGCTAGGAAATTGTTTCCGTTAGGTGAGGAGACTAGGGCCCGTGGACACAGCCTTAGAATTAGAGGGGGTCAATTCAGAACAGAAATGCAGAGACATTTCTTCAGCCAGAGGGTGGTGGGCCTGTGGAATTCATTGCCACGGAGTGCAGTGGAGGCCGGGATGCTAAATGTCTTCAAGGCCGAGATTGATAGATTCTTGCTGTCTCGAGGAATTAAGGGCTACGGGGAGAACGCTGGTAAGTGGAGTTGAAATGCCAATCAGCCATGATTGAGTGGCGGAGTGGACTCGATGGGCCGAATGGCCTTACTTCCACTCCTATGTCTTATGGTCACAACCTACAAGGCAGAAATCAGACGTGTGATGGAATACTCCCCACTTGCCTGGATGGGTGCAGCTCCAACATCACTCAAGAAGCTTGATACCATCTCGGACAATACAGCCTACTTGTCTGCCATCCCACTCACTACCTTAAACATCATTACCTTCACCACCATCACACAACAGTGCGTACCATTTACAAGGAGGACTGCAACAGCTCATTAAGGCCTCTTGTACAGCACTTTCCAAGATTGATTTTTACTCCCATGAAAGACAAGATGTGGAGGTGCCGGTGTTGGACTGGAGTGAATAAAGTTAAAATCACACAACACCAGGTTATAGTCCAACAGGTTTATTTGGAAGCTTTTGGAGCAGGACTATAACCTGTGTTGTGTGATTTTTAACTTTGAAAGGACAGCGAATACACAGGAACATCACCACACGCAAGTTTCTCTCCAAGCCTCACACCACCCTGATGTGAAACTACATTGCTGTTCCCTCAATGTCACTGATTCAAAACTCTCCTCCTGGATGAAGGGTGGAAAGTTCCTACTGACACTGCAGATGTTCCTACATCCTAAGGACTGCAGTAGTTCAAGAAGGCTGCTCACCATTACCTTCAAAATGGAAATTAGGAAAGGGCAGTAAATTCTGGCCTAGCATACCTTCAACTGATTAAAAGCAAGTCATGGGATCTTTTGCATCCAAATGTGCAAACAAGGGTTTTAAATTAAGCATTCTATCTGCAAGTCAGTACAGTCTCACAGTAGGCGGAAGTGGGTACTGCATATGTTGGAGATCAGAGTCAAGATTAGGATGGTGCTGGAAAAGCACAGCAGGTCAGGCAGCACCCGAAGAGCAGGGGGAAAAAATTATTTTAAAAACAATTTTTAAAAAAAAATCGACGTTTCCTTTATCAGGAATTTGAGTTTTCCTGCTCTTCGGGTGCTACCTGACCTACTGCGCTTTTCCAGCACCACTCTAATTTGACAGTCAGTCACACAGTATTGCCACCAATACTGCATTGTCATAGTAGGTTTTTGTGCTCAAGGGCTTGAGGAGGAATTTGAACCCACAAACATCCAACTCACTGAGTCATGATTGATTATGATCAGTATCAGCAATGTACATAGTGAAAAATTTATGGTAACAGAGATTTAAAACATTACACAGGATTCTGAAATGTTACAAGAGAAAATATGAACTACTTTGTATTGAAGCGCAAAGGGCAGCAATTGCTTGGCATGGACCTGGTTAAAAATGCCTAAATAAAAGTACTTAAGACAATGAAAATCCCATCTCTCAAAGTATACATGTACTCAGTAACCAACTGGTTTTGCCCCATGACAATCAACTATCTGAAAACTGGACAAAACACAAAAGTATATCAAACTTTTGACCATACTCACTGGCTTACTAATTAGAAACTTACTATTAGCAATCTAAACTGTGGAATCAGGAGGCTGTATGTTTGAATGGAAACTGTTTCCATTGCGTTCCAAAAAAATAAGCATTAAGCAGCATAGCCCATTTATCCCTTTGATCAGCTACATGACTTCATGAGGTCACAGCTCATTTAATCTTCTAGGAGAAAGTGAGGTCTGCAGATGCTGGAGATCAGAGCTGAAAACGTGTTGCTGGAAAAGCACACCAGGTCAGGCAGCATCCACGGAGGAGAATCGACGTTTCAGGCATGAGCCCTTCTTCAGGAATCCTGAAGAAGGATTCTCCTGCTCCTTGGATGCTGCCAGACCTGTTGCGCTTTTCCAGCAACACATTTTCAGCACAGCTCATTTAATCACAACCTCAACCCTACCCCCCTGACTGTCCCCGAATCAAAAATTTAATTCAGCTTTCAATAAATGCTCCTCGTATGCTGCCTGACCTGCTGTGCTTTTTCCAGCGCCAGACTCTCGACAGCCTCCACACTATTCTCTGGATAAGAGAATTCCAGATTATCAACCCTCAAAAAAAAAAGTCATCCCCATTTCAATCTTAAATGAGGTGTCCCCTAGTTCTGAGGTTGAATGTTTCAAGGTCACCTCCCATGCGACTCAACGCCAATAGGTACAGATCTAACCTTCCTTCAAAAGATGACCTCTTCACCCAGGAATCAGTCAGCACACAGTGAGCACACACAATATTGAAACACAACCAGACCTGTTAAAGGCCAAATGCTGATATAAATAAACCCACACGCAAGTGTGCTGTCTCCCAAGTGAATGACACACTTCAATTCCATTACATCTAACCTACTTCAAAAATACAGAACAACCTGCAGCCGATGTCTAAACTTTAAGACAAAGCTGCAGTAATGATGAGCAGTTTATTTGTTTCACGAGTAGATTTACTTCCAGACATTCAAACAGTCCAAAAAGCAGGCTGATGAATCACCCAGTGCAAGGGCTTTGAATTTTCACTTGAAAGTGCCAAAGTGCAGTAAGTTCTTCCGTCTGTTTGGAAGGCAGGATAGTGCAAGTACAAACAATAGGGAGATGGTTTGATCAACCGATACATGTTTACAGTTGAAACTATGTTTAGACTGGGACAAACATCAATATACATTGTGTAGCTGGAATGTAAGAACTATAGTGGGAACAATGTGAGTAACTGAAGTGCCATAGCGATACAAAAAGCTCATCCCACAAACTGGCAGCTTTTTCAACTAGCCTATGAATGTGTATCATATGAAAAACCTTCAGCCCCTATGAAAAGCACAAAGAACTGACTGGGTTAATGCAAATACCATGAAATCTGGTAATAGTTGGATCTAATAATACTTCCTCCTCAGAAATTATGTTACAGGGTAGTTACGGTTAAATTGAGAAGCAGCATCTCAACTTGCATAAATTATTAAACTGTTCATTATCATTAGCTTTCTCACCATCAGGTAGTTTTGTGTAAATCTGTACCTTGTGCAGCAAATCACAATTATTAGCATTTATATTGTGCTCTTTCATGTGAAGAAAAATGATAAGATACTTCACAAGTAGACAAGAAAGCAAGAGCAAGAAACAATTCCAAAGCATGGAAGGTTAAAATTATGCAAGGGGAAAAATGAAGGCATACCATATTGCAAAGGCCAGAGGAGTGGAAATCTTTTAAAAATCAACTTTTAAAAAGTAATAAAGAGTAAAAGGTTAATTATGAAAGAACTAATCCAAAATATGAAAATGGATCACAGAAGTTGCTATAAATATATAAAAAAGAACAAAACAAAAGTTGGTCCCTTCGAAGACTGGGTAGTCGATAGTGAGGAACACAAATGGTAGACACAGAATCAATACTTCGCCTCAGTTTTCACAGTGGAGGACAATGAAACTACCTCAATTGTTACAGGTAACACAGAGACTATTCAAAAAGAGGAACTTTTAAAAATTACCATCACGAGGGGAAGAGTTACAGAGCAAACTATTGGGATTAAAAGCATGAAAGTCCCCTTGGCCAGTTGGCCTAGGGTCTTAAATGAAGAGTCTGGAAAAATGGGTCCTTTTCTCGTGGACAAGCTATAACAGGGTTTGGTCCTCAGGCCCTAACATTTTACAATCTATATCAATGACTTGAATGCAGGGATAGAATGCATTGCAAATGACACTAAAGAAAGTTGGAAACTAAGTTTCAATGAAGAAATAAGAAATTTAAAAGCGGATACAAACAGGTTAGGTGAATGAACCAAAATCTGGCAAATGGAGTTTAATGTGAATAGTGTGAGATCATCCATCCACTTTGGCTAAATAAAATAAAACAAGGCAATTTAATCATGTAAATAAAGAGAAACTTCATAGTGCTTCAGTACAGGGGGATCCAGGTGTTCTTGTGCATGAATCACAAAAGGCTCATACATGGGTACTGCTGAAAATGTGTTGCTGGAAAAGCGCAGCAGGTCAGGCAGCATCCAAGGAACAGAAGATTCGACGTTTTGGGCATAAGCCCTTCATCAGAAATGAGGAAAGTGTGTCCAGCAGGCTAAGATAAAAAGGTAGGGAGGAGGGGGATTGGAGATGGGATAGGTGGAAGGAGGTCAAGGTGAGGGTGATAGGCCGAAGTGGGGTGGGGGCAGAGGGGTCAGGAAGAAGATTGCAGGTTAGGAAGGCGGTGCTGAGTTCGAGGGATTTGACTGAGACAAGGGGGGGGGGGGGGGGGGGAGAGGAGGGGAAATGAGGAAACTGGAGAAATCCCTCGAACTCAGCACCACCTTCCTAACCTGCAATCTTCTTCCTGACCCCTCTGCCCCCACCCCACTCCAGCCTATCACCCTCACCTTGACCTCCTTCCACCTATCGCATCTCCAACGCCCCTCTCCCCCAAGTCGCTCCTCCCTACCTTTTATCTTAGCCTCCTGGACACATTTTCCTCATTCCTGAAGATGGGCTTATGCCCGAAACATCAAATCTCCTGTTCCTTGGATGCTACCTGACCTGCTGCGCTTTTCCAGCAACACATTTTCAGCTCTGATCTCCAGCATCTGCAGTCCTCACTTTTTCCTCATACATAGGTACAGCAGGCAATAGTTCTAGTTGAACTGCTCCTAGTTCTTATGTAGAATGGATGGATACCATTGTGGGGCAATCAGGATCAAAACGTCAACTTTGAGTTCAAGGATGACAGATTTAAAACAGAGATGAGGAAGAATTACTTCTCACAAAGGGTCATGAAGCTGCAGGCGTTGGGAAACTAAATACATTTGAGAAGATAAACAGATTTTTAATTAATGGGTTAAATGGGCAGCACGCAGGAAAGTGGAGTTGAGGTCGCAACGATCATATTAAATGGTGGTGCAGGCTCAGGGGGCTGAAATGCCTTTTCTTCCTTTTAGCTTTTATGTTCTTAAGACAGTTAGGAAGAGAGACTAGAGTGGGCAACACTGATTAAAGGAGGATTGAAAGGTTTAAACAAAATGGAAGAGCAAGGAATTTTCGGCTAACAGAATGAAATGCCAGGCATTGTACATTTTCCAGTTAAATAGAAACTTGGGATAACTGTTTGCTGATGTATTCCCCACAGCAATGGCTCAAAGTCCAATTACCTACTAATTAGAACCCTTTTCTCATGCAGTTATTCTCGAATTCTTAGGCATTCTTGGGATCTGTCCTGATGAGTGCAAAATTGAAAGCTTCAATGGTAAGTCTCTTCTTTCAGCAATAAGCATGCGAGTTATACAGATAAGATGTTTATGGTCAACATATAACACATTATTATCCAGTAACTTGCTCCAAATGCATAACAAAATAAATGAATGAATGAACTACTGAGATTACGAATTATTTCTTCAAAATCTATATGCAGGTTCCCAGGACAGATATGGTGATGGAAGATTATTTTTATGTCTTGAAGTGCTCTTACACACAATTGAACAATTATATTTCCTATCACTAAATCACCTCTTCACCACCACCAATAAATCACCAGCATTTTCCAATGATTATTTTAAATGCAAAGCCCACTAAGGGCAATACAGACCATCAAAAGGTGAGGGAGGGGAACTGAATCAATGGGAGAGATGGAAGATTACAATTACCCTTGTTTGACAAATCCAAAATCAAGCCAAAGTAGGCTATAGTAACTGCTGGCCAGCCAGTGACAACCAACACTCAACTAGGTCAATTTTAGGAAGAGGATCTCTCCATTCATTGTTAGACAACCACAGAAACGAATGCCCTCAGATTTGTTCTGAGGGAGGGTTATTGGGCCCAAAACATTAATTCTACTTTCTCTACACAGATGCTGCTGCACCTGGTGAGTTTTTCCAACAATTTCTGTTTTCTGCTGTCCTTTTGGTTTTTTGCCCCAACAGATTTGATGGCCTTAGCTGTACAAGTACAGAAACTCATGAATGCAATGGTTACACAGTCAACATTAGACTAGCTTTTTATTCCAAATTTATAGTGAATGCATATTTCCACCACTTGAAAATGATTGACTCTAAATTGTCATGTGAAACAAAGATGTACAGCACGGAAACAGATCCTTTTGAGGTCCATGTCAACTAGATATCCTAACCTAATCTAGTCCCATTTGCCAGCACTTGGTCCATAATCCCTCTAAACTATTCCTCTTCATATACCCATCCAGATGCTTTTTAAATGTTGTAATTATACCAGCCTCCATCACTTCCTCTGGCAGCTCATTCCATATACCCACCACCCTCTGTGTGAAAACGTTGCCCCTTTGGTCTCTTCTATACCTTTCCCCCTCACCCTAAACTTGTCATTTGCAAATAATATAAATTATGCACTCAAGAGGGAGCTAGCACAGGGCAGGGCAACACTAGGCACACGGACACACAAGATGGCCACTGAGCCATCAGTTGGCCAACCTGACACGTAAGACGACTGCTGGATCACAACATGGTGAGAAAAAGCAGAGCAGATACAGACACTGTCTGAGGCCACCAGAATGCTAGCACAATGCACTCTATTAGTTTAAGGCTGGTGGGGGGAGAGAATACATATGAGTAACAAACACTGCCCAAAGTATATGGGTCCAGCCAGCACCTCTTCTAGAAATGCTAACAACTTGGTACAGACTCAATGAAATGTTAATGTCTGGGCTGCAGTAATTGCTCTTGGCCTTGCTAAATTGCCCGTTGTGTTAGGTGCATTAGTCAGGGGTGAATTTAGATTAGATTAGATTAGACTTACAGTGTGGAAACAGGCCCTTCGGCCCAACAAGTCCACACCGACCCGCCGAAGCGCAACCCACCCATACCCCTACATTTATCCCTTACCTAACACTACGGGCAATTTAGCTTGGCCAATTCACCTGACCCGCACATCTTTGGACTGTTGTAGGGGAATGGGTCTGGGTGGGTTGCTCTTCAGAGGGTCAGTGTGGACTTGTTGGCTGAAGGGCCTGTTTCCACACTAGTGAATCTAATCTAAAAAGGGATTAGTGCCCATTACTACAGGAATGGATTTCCATACAGGCATTGAAACTGACATTGTCAGTTCCAGTGTAAACAATGACCACACGGAAATCAATAAAGGCTGTGCTGGGACTGACAAAGACTGTATCGAAACTATTAATGATTCTGTAACGATTACTATAAACAAACCATGTGCAAAGACAATAATCTCATGTATCACAAGATGTATAAACATTTCTCGATGTGCTCCAGGTTCAGAGAAAACTTGCAACTGACTTCTGTGCCATTGGTGTCTTTCTCTCCCCAGAGCTCCAGCATTTCCTTGTGCAATAAACTCTGTCATTGAACCCCAATTCTGACTCCAAGACTGGTGATTTTCCCCACAACATGCACGATTAAAACCAAACCATGTATATAGCAATGGTCACAGTAGAAATACTTCTCACCTACCTTTCTGAATTGCTACCCTTATCTTTGCTCTGTTCCCTACAGCCAGAAAACTCAAACACATCATTCCTTTTATTCTGATTCTGCATTTTGCCATGCAGTTTAATCCAACTTTTATTAAGTTAACCTTGTTTCATTATTAATCATCTTATGTTTATAGTCCAGCTGTACTTACTCTTTGGACGTTTATACCATTCCTTAGATTAGTCTACCTTAAATGATGCGAATTACAATTTGTGAAAGAGTGTTACTGTGCACAGACTAATATTTAACACATATATACAGGAGAAGATAATCAAAAGGTCGAAGGCAAAGGTTAGGAGGAAAGGCCAAGGAGGTACCAAATGCCCTCACAAAAACCTACTTCACCCACACTAAATGCTGCAATTTGACAGACTAAAATCTCATTCAGAACTTATGCTCGAAAAGTTGACTCTCCTGCTCCTCGGATACTGCCTGACCAGCTGTGCTTTTCCAGCACCACACTTTTCGACTGATCTCTAGCAGACCTCAATTTCTCCATGGACTGAAATCTTTCATCGATGTTGTGAAAATGATGGTTAAGAAATCAAACTGTCATGGTGGTACTCTCAGAGTACTGTTCTGCAGTTACATCTACCCCGGGAGATGTACAATAGTACTCAGCATTAGAAAGCAGAAATAATCCATGGATGGTGAGCGTCATGTCCAGTGTGGTTTCTGATGACTTCCCATCAGCTCAGGTCAAGGCTGTGGAATTGAGCAATTATTTCAATAATGCAACATTTCCTATGAAGAAAATACAGAATAGTCCACAAGCATAAAGCTGTGTATATGTTGAATAACATATACTATGAAACAAGCATATTACAGATAAAACATGAGGGTCTCTGGACAGTACACTAGACAGCAACAGCTGTCATTAATTTGCAACATGACAGTTGCAAGCAAGGCATATATTATTCAACATATCAACAGGTTTATGCTCATGGACTATTCTGTATTTTTCATTTTTGCCATGACAGCTCTGACAAAGAATAGATTTGCTGCCAGAACTTTGATGCATGCAAAGTGTGATTAATCTTTTTGGGAACCAGCCCTGTCAGACAGCATATTCATTTTAACAACATTATGACGACAAAATACTTTAAGATCTAATAATCTACCACCAGTGCTGAATCATGGTGTGACTCTGATCATAACAGCCGCAAACATCCAATGATAATCCATACCTACAATAAGAAACAGCATCTGATACAATTCTATAACACAAATCTCATACACAGATGCGTCTGACTGTGAAACATCATCATACAGTTTAGCTAATCTAATGATTACAAGATAAACATAGAGAGCTGTTCACCTCCATCTAGCCCCTCTATGTAGGATGAGTGCACCCAACAGCTTTACGGCAGCGAGTTTAGATGAAAAGTATGAGAGTATGGAGACCATCAACATTAAGTTAATGTCACTATCAACTTTTTTTTTACAATTTTTCAAAACACTTGATGCCAACAGATGCTGGCATTTTGATTTAGGAATTACATACCATCAAGTTAGCAGTGCTGAGAGAGGTCTTTTTCAAACCTCCAAGCTCTCAAAAAAAACGAAGTGAAAATAAGAGAGTTGTCTGGGTGTGAAGGACTCATTTACACCTTTTTTTAAAAAACTTGGGCCATTTTGGAAATAATATCCTTTTACAATGCTGGCTTTCATACGAAGCCATTTAAGACAGTAAAGAATAAGTTACTCCACCGTTTATAACAGCAAATATTTATGCAGCATTTCTAACATAACAAAGCATTCTAAGCTGCACAAGTGCCACATAAGGAGATATTAAGCCAGATGACCAAAACTTCAGTCCATGAGATAGAGTTGAAACATGTTTTAAAAGAAGAAAGAGAAGTTGATGGATAGGAACGTACGCAATTGAAGATGTGACCACCAGTAACTAACTTGAGAGCCCTTTCATAGATCTACAACAGTATATGATGGACTCAAGTGAAGCAATTAAAATTTGTGATGCCCAAGAGGAGCGAATCAGGTAAATGCAAATATCCCAGAGGTTACGGGGGTGGAGAAAATTATGGAGATAGAGGGGGCTGAGACTATGGCGGTCTTGAAAACAAGGATGTGAACTTGAAAATCAATACTGGGAGCCAATGTAGGTAAACAAATACATAATACCGCGAAAGTGAGGACTGCAAATGCTGGAGCTTAGAGTCAAGATTAGAGTAGTGCTGGAAAAGCACAGATCAGGCAGTATCCGAGAAGCAGGGGGAAAAAAAAAAATCTGCATTTCGGGCAGGAGCCTTTCATCAGGAATACATAATAACCTCTGTCCTAGCTTCATTCAGGAGGTTGAGCATTTCTTTTTCGGCTCAGTAAGTAGTGCTGGACTTAGAGCTCAAGATATCTCAAACAACAGCACATTATGACTTTCACACCAACTGGTAGCATATTCCAGGATACAACTTACTCTTACTGTTGCTATACTGTCAGCTTACCTGTTGAGTTCAGTGTATATGGGCTCTCTCAAGTTTACCTTCGGAGCATTTGGATGGGGTAGGTGGCAGGGCAGGTTGAGCTCTCTTCATTGGAAGTTTAGAAGAATGAAAGATAAATAATTGAAACAGAGTATCTTAAAAGTTCTTGAGAGTCAGAGAAACCAGAGAAAAGAGCGTTAGTTTAAAAACAATGTGTCTCCCACTTAAGATAAATATAGAGAATTTAATTTTCTTCATGAATCTTTGAAACTCTCTTCCCCAATAGAAGGGCTGAAGCTTGTACCATTGAATACTTTTAAAGGCAGGAGTAAAGAAGATTCTTGACTAACAACGGAGGCCATCAGAAAGTCAGGTTGTGGCCACAATCAGATCAGCCATGTCGTAGAGAGGCCAAAAGCTTTGTTGGGAGGACGGTTGATCTACAATGCAGAGCAACAGTATGGATTCAAATTCCCACACTGGCTTACATGAAGCACACTAGGTGACGATGAAGGACTATCCTTTACAACCTTGTCCAACGCCTGAGGCACAGTGACACTCAGGTTAAGCCAATGTCTCTCTCTGAGGGAGGAGCCCCATCATCTGTTGGACTATGGTGACTTTGACTTTACCTTTCAGTCATTAAACTTGGCTAAAGAATATATAATTCTTGATGAAAGGCTTATGGCCGAAACAGCGATTCTCCAGGTCCTTGGATGCTGCCTGACCTCTTGTGCTTTTCCAGCACCATACTCTCAATTTGAAAGATAAATGACAACACATAATACCTCAACATAAATGTAATGGTAACATTTAATAATTTAATTTTATAATACACACCCTAACTACAATAAGCAGATTTGACAATGTCCTACATGGTAATTGGATACTCAAAGCATAGACAAAGTGTACATTTTGAGCAAGGGCCGCATAGCCTAAGCAGAGTTTGAAAGAGCACTTGAAGAAATCAGAAACAGAAAACCTCTGACACTGATCCATATCATCAATGGCCCCCACAGAAGGTCTGGAATCACGCATTTAAAACTAAGCTGAACAACAGGAAGCTAAATACAAGCAGGTTTGGCACATGGTGAAGAAGGAGTTTACCATGGAAACCAGGCATATAAATAAATGTTTGTTGAACTGGTGTAAAAATAAATGCCACTTTGGCAACTGGCTAGGCCTGTTTTCAGGACATATGCTATATCTAAATAGATCAGGAAGCACAAAACTTGCAAGGAAAGCACAGTGAAAAATCATTTAAGTTAAGCGAAGAGGACATGGAGGGTTCTGCAGCCACAAATGAATTAGTGAGTTGATGTAATCCAGCAGCCAGATGTGAACACATGCGACGACACTACGGCTTTAAGAGGTGTATGCTGTCCTGGGTCTTTTTTAAGAGAGAGATTTTAGGTCAGAGATGACAAGATGGCTATTGAAAGGCCATAAAGTGAACAGCTTGCGAGGACTTGGGCAGTTTATCCTTTGTTTAAAAAAAAAAGTAGAATCAGCCTAAGTGGGTCAGGAAAGCTCCCAAAGAGAGGATTTTTAGTTTTCAGCAATTGTTGCTGGGGTCTCAGCTGGGTTAGGAAGCTGCAGTACTCTTTCGGAGTTTTCTCTGAAGGTAGATTTGCGTGTGAGACAGTCTATTTTACTGAATTTGCCTTTTCCAAGGGTGTGTTTATTGGATGTTACTATATTGAAACAATTAATGTTAAGTAGTCAAATAATCTATTATTCTGTTAAGTTTTCCAATAGAATTACATTATTCCAATTTCTTCTGTCTTTTGTTTATTCTTATGCTATGATTAAAATACAAGTGTTATTTTCGCTTAATGTCAAATAGTTTGACCAAGTGAACTGCATCTGGAATGTAACACCTTACACATGTTTAAAATAAGAAAAGTTAGCATCCAGAATATCTTCTGAATATATTTTGAGGGGGTTTGGCCTGGTCCATAACACACAGCAAATGCTCTCAGTACCTTGTTACCAAGCTGCACAATTTCTAACTCAGGAGAGTGAGGCCACTTTATTGCTGGGGAAAATAACAATTATAGAGTTACAGATGTACAGCATGGAAACAGACCCTCAGTCCAACATGTCCATGCCAACCAGATATCCTAACCTAATCTAGTCCCATTTGTCAGCATTTGGCCCAGATCCCTTCCTATTCATTCACCCATCCAGATACCTTTTAAAATGTTGCCATTGCACCAGCCTCCACCACTTCCTCTGGCAACTTATTCCATACACACACACACACCACCCTTTGCGTGAAAAAGTTGCCCCTTAGGTCCCTTTTAAATCTTTGCTCTCTCACCCTAAACGTATGTCTTCTAGTTCTGGACTTCATAGAATCATAGAAGCCCTACAGTGTGGGGACACGTTCACACCGACCCTCCGAAGAGTAACCTACCCAGACCCATTCCCCTACTACCTAACTAATGCACCTAACCTACACATCCCTGAACACACCCTAGGCAACTTTAGCATGACCAATTCACCTAACCTGCACATTTCTGGATTGTGGGAGGAAACCGGCGTACCTGGAGGAAACGCACGCAGACACAGGGTGTGTCCGCAAACTCCACACAGATAGTTGCCTGCGGCTGGAATCGAACCTGGGTCCCTGGTACTGTGAAGCAGCAGTGCTAACCACTGAGCCGACTTCTTTAAGCATACTAAATATTGACAAACTGGAAAATAAAAATAATATTAAATATAACAATCTAATCTCAAATTGCTAGTTTACTAGTTGTTACAGATGCATATGTAATTCAAACATTGTCTGTAGGTTTGCAAGAGAATGAATTCTAATAAGCAGGCCTTAGGATGCAAGATGAAAAACAAGACTCTGGTAAGCAAAATTTGTCAACTGCCAGGATTATATCGTGTTGAGAATTTTCTTCTCTGGATGCAAGCTCTTTGCTAGTTCAATTTCAGTCACCCTGTCCTAATGTGTCTCAGAATAGAGACTTTCAATTCTTAAGCTGTACAGTGGACATCCCAAATGGCCTGACAGCAAATCTTTCAAATATCAAGTGAACAACTGTTTTTCTTTCAAATTAAAAGGAAATATCTCCCCAGCCTTAATGCTAAACTGGCCCAAGTTTTCTTCCTCCCAAGTGTTAGATTAGATTACTTACAGTGTGGAAACAGGCCCTTCGGCCCAACAAGTCCACACCGACCCGCCGAAGCGCAACCCACCCATACCCCTACATATACCCCTTACCTAACACTACGGGCAATTTAGCATGGCCAATTCACCTGACCCGCACATCTTTGGACTGTGGGAGGAAACCGGAGCACCCGGAGGAAACACACGCAGACACGGGGAGAACGTGCAAACTCCACACAGTCAGTCGCCTGAGTCGGGAATTGAACCCAGGTCCCTGGCGCTGTGAGGCAGCAGTGCTAACCACTGTGCCACCAAATCCAAAAGGTTCTCTGGCATTTGTATGTTAGGAGGAGAGGGGTGTAAAAACACAGAGGTAGCGCGATGCTGATTATATATCCTGCTCACACAGGGTAGGACCAATTAACCAAACTGGTCTTCATTGGAACACACAGAAAATTGACAAGAGCAGAGTGTTCCAATACTGCAGATTCAAAACTGCTGCAGAAATAACTCTACAGATGCCAATAGTTTGTCATGATCAATGGCATTAAGTGTTATAACATTTCTGGAAGTATTCCAACTAAACTCAGACTCTTGAGGCACATTCTACCGATGACAGCGAAATGACTGCTTTATCGGTGAACTGTGTTGATTGGAGCTAAAATGTCACCAACCCTATTCAGCTTGGCACATCCAATGGTTCTTTCTTGTTTCTAGAATTGCTTTCTAGTGAAGTTGAAAGCTAATCACCAGTATAACTGCTGGAAAACAGCATCAGGTTCCCGCATATGTGAAGTCATGAGCGCCTTTATTCTACACTTCTCCCAAAGGATTGTGAACCTATGGAATTCGCTGCCCAGTGAATCAGATACGGTTCCCTTGTTGAATGTTTTTAAGATGTGGAAGTGCTGGTGTTGGACTGGGGTGGTCAAAGTCAAAAATCACATGACACCGAGTCATAGTTAAGAACTTAACAAATAGGAGCAGGATCAGGAGTAGGCCATCTGGCCTCTCGAGCCTGTTCCGATATTCAATAAGATCATGGCTGATGTTTTCATGGACTCCGTTCCACTTAACTGCCAGCTTGCCACAACCCTTAATTATTTATGGTTCAAAGATCTATCTATCTTTGCCTTAAAAATAAAATTCCTCAACATCAGGATAGAGTCCAACAGGTTGATTTTAAACCACAAGCTTTTGGAGCCCCCACTCCTTCCTCAGGCAGCTAGACAGAGAGGATGCATCAGGCATAAAATTTATAGTAAGAGATCAAAGGGTCATACAACCAAAATAGCTTCAGGTTTTATCAGAATGAAAGGTAAGAATCACAACACCAGGTTATAGTCCAACAGGTTCATGTGGAAGTACAAGCTTTCAGAGCACTGCTCCTTTGTCAGGTAGCTAGTGGGGAAGGATCAAAGGATTTATAGGGGGGGGGGGGGGTGCATGTGCATATACACCTTTGTACATTTGAATTTGCAGATACATTCTGTTTTAATCAATCAAAAAACTTGCACCTCCATTCAAACTGATTAAAGATTTAATAGCCATCTAGGTTTGTTCAATACATTTGCCTAAGTTGTATAACCCTTTGATCTTTCACTGTAAATTCTTCGTGAGAGATAATACATCTGACAAACTGCCTGGAGGAGGAGCAGGGACTCCGAAAGCTTGTGGTTTCGAATCAACCTGTTGGACTCTATCCTGGTGTTGAGGAATTTTATTTTTAAGGCAAAGATAGATAGATCTTTGAACCGTAAATAATTAAGGGCTGTGGCAAGCTGGCAGTTAAGTGGAACGGAGTCCATGAAAATAACAGCCATGATCTTATTGAATATCGGAACAAGCTCGAGGGACCAGATGGCCTACTCCTGCTCCTATTTGTTAAGTTCTTACACACACTTCGAACCTAACTTGTCACCACTTGTTCACATCCATATGCAACCCTGCAGTCTCTTGGGAAGCAAAAACCTGTCAGCAAAAAAATTCAGGAGCTAGTAGGAGCAATACAAATTAAATCTGGAATTAAGTCCTCTGCAACTTCCTCAGATGATCGAAGTGAAAGAGCAGGGTCCATTGTACATGCTGCATCTTCCCACATGCAGTTATTGGTCACCAGGGCAATGGACATGGCTGCACAGGAATAATTCTTTAGCACCACAGAACAGGAATAGCAGCTAAATGTTGAGAGACACATCCTTTACTCTATCCAATCAAGTAGTCTCCTGTGCAACAAAACTGCAGTGCACTATATTTTACCAAATAAATGTTATTTTCACGGTGAGGTTTGAACTGAACTTCTGGACTGCTCAAACTAATGCAGCCAACTTCAAGGCTCACTACAACCACAGGTCTGTGACCAGTGTGACTCAAGGAAGCAATTCCTTTGTGCCATTGCAACATTTTAAAATCCTGTAACTTAAGAGTCTGGCCTGCTCTGGATCTAATAGAAATAGGATTTGGACTAACCACCTGACAGGAGAAACTTTACTTGTCAAACATCAGCATTGATTTGGACCAAATTTCTAGCGTCTAATGCAGGTCATCATCCTGTCCCAGGAACATTTCTCACAGAGAGGAACAGATTCAGTCAATGTCAGAGCAACACAGAAGGAACACTGCACAGCCTAAGGTGCTATCTTCCAGATGAGACAATGAATCAAAGCTGCGTCTGCCCCTCAGATATTTTCAAAGATCTCATTCAACTGACATCACTAAGAAACATTTTGGACATTATCACATTGCACATAAAACTCTCATAAGTAGCACAAATTGGCTGAAGCAGTTGCCCACAATAACACTGACTAAACTCAAAGTATTTCACTACCTATGAGACTGGAGTCCAAAGACAAAAAGTCAAAACATTTTTGTCTTGAACGCATCAGCGTCATAGATTCATACAGATGTACAGCAGGGAAACGGAGCCTTCAGTCCAACTCATCTATGCCGACCAGATATGCCAACCCAATCTGGTCACAGCTGCCAGCATCCGGCCCATATCCCTCAAAATCCTTCCTATTCATACACCCATCCAGATGCCTTTTAAATGTTGCAATTGCACCAGCCTCCACCATTTCCTCAGCAGCTTATTCCATACACATACCACCCTGAGTGAGAATATTGCCCCTTAGATCTCTCTTATATCTTTCTCCTCTCACACTAAACTTATGCCCTCTAGTTCTGGACTCCCCCACCCCAGGGAAAAGACTTTGTCTATTTACCCTATCCATGCCCCTCATAATTTTAGAAACCTCTAAGGTCACATCTTAACCTCTGAAGCTCCAGGGAAAACAACCCTAGCCTCTCCCTATAGCACAAATCCTCCAACCCTGGCAACATTCTTGTAAATCTTATCTGAATTCTTTCAAGTTTCACAACATCTTTCCGATAGAAAGGAGACCAGAAATGCATGCAGTATTCCAACAGTGGCCGAACCAATGCCCTGTACAGCCGCAACACGACCTCCCTCCTGTACTCAATACTCTGACCAATAAAGGAAAGCATACCAAACGTCGTCTTCACTATCCTATCTACCTGTGACTCCACTTTCAAGGAGCTATGAACCTGCACTCCAAGGTCTCTTTGTTCAGCAACACTCTCCAGGACCTTACCATTAAGAGTACAAGTCCTGCTAAGATTTGCTTTCCCAAAATGCAGCACCTCGCATTTATCTGAATTAAACTCCATCTGCCACTTCTCAACCCATTGGTCCACCTGATCAAGATCCCATTGTAATCTGAGGTAACCTTTTTCGCTGTCCACTACACCTCCAATTTTGGTGTCATTTGCAACCTTACTAACTATACCTCCTATGTTCACATCCAAAACAGAAGTGAGAAAGATTTGTATTAAAAGAGAAGTCAATTTGTATAGCATGAGGAGTGGCTGCAACAGGGTTAAGATTAGCTGTTGATTGGTGGGGTCATCATTGGCATAAATCTGCAGCGAGCTGAAAATGTGTTGCTGGTTAAAGCACAGCAGGGTAGGCAGCATCCAAGGAACAGGAAATTCGACGTTTCGGGCCAGAGCCCTTCATCAGGAATGAGGAGAGGGTGCCAAGCAGGCTCAGATAAAAGGTAGGGGGGAGGGACTTGGGGGAGGGGCGATGGAGATGTGATAGGTGGAAGGAGGTCAAGGTGAGGGTGATAAGCCAGAGAGGGGGTGGGGGCGGAGAGGTCAGGAAGAGGATTGCAGGTTAGGAGGGCGGTGCTGAGTCCAAGGGAATCCACTGAGACAAGGTGGGGGGAGGGGAAATGAGGAAACTGGAGAAATCCAAGTTCATCCCTTGTGGCTGGAGGGTTCCCAGGCGGAAGATGAGGCGCTCTTCCTCCAACCGTCGTGTTGTTATGTTCTGGCAATGGAGGAGTCCAAGGACCTGCATGTCCTCGGTGGAGTGGGAGCGAGACCAGTTAATTGTCAATCTTAGTTCTCAAAGTGTTTAAGTGGACCCCCTGGGCTATGCTGCACATCATGTCTTTTTGACAGGGCAAAACATAACTGATTACTCATATTTTCAAATCCAAGACATCTGAATGGAAATAATATTCATTTTGTAACAATTTCATTTCCAATCTAACAGGGGATGGGTCTTTGATTCGTTATAAATTCGACAAATATTTGCAATTAGCGATGAGCTGCAGGGGGTGTACTCCACGCGGGGTCTCAGTGCCATAGCTCGGTGCTTACACCAGAAAAGATAAAGAACAGATCGCAATTTCCACACTCTAAACACTCGTACGCGCCACTGCTGATTCCTCATTGCCTCCCTCCCTCCCACTCACTGCTGTGCTGCCTCGCTGTTCACAATCCCCGAGAGAGCAACGGAACAGGGTGGGGAATGGGAGAGGGGTAGTGAAGTGTCCGGAGCAGAGTGACCAAGGATGTAGCAAGCAAGGTAGCGAACGGACACAGTGTAGAATGGGGAGCGGGAAAGCTGTGAGCAGGGCCAGCGACAAGAGGTCCTTGTGTGTCAATGTACCGCGGATCTGCAGTAGGGGCGAGACAGCACCAGCTTCCAGCGACATCGGTGGTTCACACTTTCTCTGTTCATGAAAGGAGGTACTATTAAAAGAGCTGTCGCGATACCCCAACGTGCGATCTCCCCTCCACACCAAGTTCATTGTAAAGATACTGAATTGTTTAATCACGGAGACGTTTGCGATGTTAAGGGGAACAGACTCCCAAAAGCCCCAAGTCGGCATCAAACATCAGGCGCAAATGCTGAGTAAACCTCCCCTTATACTTCGCCAATCCCCTGCTTGCGGCCTCTCGGAATGCTATGTCAGTGCCAAGTCCTTTGTGTAGTTGGTTTGAACAATGTGTATTAATACCACAGTGGCAATCAATGAGTTTGGCCTGGGATGGGACCTGAGAGGATTCTCAGAAAGCAAAGTCAACTTACTCAAAAGATTCTGTGTAAACAACCCAGTGTAGAAGACAATCTTCAGAGTCTCCAGATAGACTTTACAAACTACAGCAAACCAAACTTATGACAAAAATTACAAGAATGCATAAAACCACAACAATTTTTGCAGCAAAATGCTGTTAATGGAGGATAATTAGAGAACAAATTTTACTTTTTCCAGCAATATTGAGTGAGGAATGGTTAAATACAAAAAATTGTAACTTGAAATCAATCCTGATATATTTCAGTGGTGATCAACTCCCAAAACCTCTCCATTGTGGTTAGGATTAGCAGCTTCACTATCCACAGATAGTCATCTAAATGAGACACTGAAGACAAGATCAAACCGCTTTACCAATGGACCTTTCTGCTAGAGATGACCTCCCACCCCGTCAACTCTGAACTGTATGTGAAACTGGTGTGATAAACAGAGAGGACAAGAGCTCTGAGCAAGCACAATTAAATTAACTTGGTTAGAAATAAGCAAGATGAAAGAATGATTTATTTTCCATGGAGCTTTGGAAGCTGAGGGGGCCTCCTTATAGAAGTTTAAAAATCATGAGAGGCATGGATAGGGTGACTAGCCAAGGTCTTTTCCCCAGGGTAGGGGAGCCGAAAACTAGAGAGCATAGGTTTAAGTTGAGAGAGGATAGATTCAAACAGGACCCAAGAGGCAATGTTTTCACGCAGTGGGTGCTGTGTGTACAGAATGAGCTGTCAGAGTAAGTGGAGGGGGCTGGTACAATCACAACATTTACAAGGTGTCCTAATAGGAAGGATTTAGAGGGTCATGGGCAAAATACTGGTCAATAGGCTTGATTAATTTGGGATACCTGGTTGGCATGTATGAGTTGGACCAAAGCGTCTGTTTTCACCCTGTACAGTTCTACGAACCTACGTTTCTAAGCAAGTGAAACTCAGGAAATCTGACACCCAACATCTGCCACAGATACTCTTTCAATTTCAATAGGTAACCTCAGAGTATCATTCTGATTCACATCTTTCAAAAATAATTACATTTGAGGGGTTTTGGTAAATAAGAAGAAATTATTGCCAGTCAAGAGAACTGGCAATCACAAAAAACACAATCCTGGCAGTCTAAATGCAAAGTCTGAAAAGTTGGTGAAAGGAGGGTCGAGTATGACTTTCAAAAGGAAACTGGATATATATACTTGAAAAGAAACTTGGTAGACAAGAGGGAAAGAGCTGAGTATGGGGCTATTGGGGTGACTTTTATACAGGAATGATCAACCAATGGCCTCCCTATCCACTGAAAAATTTTAGGAACTGAGAACATAAAAACTAGCAGCAATATGCAACTCAGCCCTTTGAACTTGCTCTGTCCATCAACAGGATTATGGCTCATCTCATCTCAGTCTCAACTCCACTTTCCCGTCCACTCTCCACAACTCTTTAGCCCATTACTAATTAAAAATCTGTCTATCTCCTCCCTAAATTTACTTAATGTCCCAGCATCCACAATAGTCTGTGGTAGTGAATTCCATGTGTTCATTACTCTGAGAGAAATAATTCCTCCTCAACTATTTTTAATCTGCTTTCCCTTATCCTTAAAATAATAATTTCTTGTTCTAGATTGTCCACAAGAGGAAAAATTCTATCAAAGTCTGTTTCATCAATCCCCTTTTGATCTTCTCTTATTCTTCTGAACTCTAATAATGGCCTAAATTGCTCAATTTCTCCGAAGGTAAACTCAACTCTAGAATCTAGTGAATTCCTCTGAACTGCCTCCAATACAACTACATACCTCCAATGGGGAATGAAACTGTATGTAATAGCCCAGGTGTGGTCTCAATACTACCTTGTACAATTGCAGCAACACTTCTCTATTCCTTTAGCAATAAATGCCAAAATTCTATTTTCCTTCCCTAATACCTGCTACACCTGCACATTAGTTTTCTGCAAGTCAAGCGCAAGGACACCCAGATCTTTCTGAACATAAGCATTCTAAAATTTCTCTCCATTTAAATAAGCTGCTTTACCATTTGTCTGACCAATATGGATAGTCTCATTACACTTTGTCTGCCAAATTTTGGTCCACTCAACTAACCTACCCATATCCATTTATAAATTTCTTATTTCTTTATTGCAATTGATTTTCCTATCTACTGGAGTGTTACCTGTAAATTTAGCTATAATATCTTCTGTGCTTGCAGTCAGGGCCCAAGGACCAAACACTGTGATGCCTCACTAGTTACAGCTTGCAAAATAGAAAATAAACCATTTATCCCAACTCTGATTTCTGTTGGTTAGCCAATTCTCTTGCCAAGATAATAAATTACCCTTAACCCCACATGGTCTTGCCTTACGGGTGTTACATTATCATTTTTCCAAACTACAGGAACTTTACCACATCTAGGGAATTTTGGAACATTATAATCAATGTATCCGCTCTCTATGCTGCCACTTCATTTAAGACATCTTAGATGCAGGGCATCAGGCCTCGGGGACTCACCCACCTTCATCCCAATAGTTTAATCAGTACTTTTTCCCTAATGATGATGATTGTTCTAAGTTCCTCTGTTTCTGTATTATCTGTACTATTATGATGGTACTACTGTGGTCCACCATGAAAACAGGGGAAAAATATTGATTTCATGCACTCATCATTTCAGTGCTCCCCATTCTCATCCTAATGTTGGCAGCAACAAGTAAAAGTCACAGTCATACAGAAGATTACAGCCCTAATAAACAGGAAAAGGCCACACAACCCCTTATAAGATTGTGACTAATCTTC
Organism: Hemiscyllium ocellatum; assembly: GCF_020745735.1. Taxonomy (NCBI): domain Eukaryota; kingdom Metazoa; phylum Chordata; class Chondrichthyes; order Orectolobiformes; family Hemiscylliidae; genus Hemiscyllium; species Hemiscyllium ocellatum. The sequence continues at coordinate 14,303,261 of NC_083442.1, forward strand.
AACCTCAACCTCCCTGCTCATTCCCCAAATCATTTGATCTAAAATTCCGATAATTTTAGCCCGGAATGTAGTGATTAACTGAGCAGCCACAGCCATGATGAGTTACAGCCAGGATATTAAAGAAAGTAATCGAGAAAATAGGTGCAGCCATAGGCCATTCAGCCTTTTGAGTCTGCCCCACCATTCAATATGATTGTGGTTGATCATGCATTTTCAGTAACCCACTCCCACTTTCTCTCCATAGCCGTTGATCTCTTTAGTTGCAAGGGCCACAGCTGGCTCCCTCTTGAATATGTCTAACAAACTGGCCCCAACAGCTTCCTGTGGGAGAGAATTCTACAGGCTCACAACTCCGAGTGTAGAAATTCTTCACTCTGCTCTGAATGGCTTACCTGTTAGTGTTAGATTGGGATTCATGGTTCTGGATTTCCCAAACATCAGGCACATTCTTCTTGCATCCAGCCTGTCCAGTCCCATCGGGATTTTATATGTTTCAATGAGATACCGCCCCCCCCATTTTAAAGGATGTAGCTACACGGCGTTTAAATACAATATAATCAAGCAGAGTCAGCATGACTTCATGAATGGGAAATCATGTCTGACAAACTTATGGCAATCTTTTTTTTGAGGCAGCAAGCAGGAGAACCAGTGGACGTAATATATTTGGATTTCCAAAAGGCACTTGACAAGATATCAAACATAAGGTCAATTAATAAGACATGAACCCAAAATATCAGTGGTAATATATTACCATGAGGAGAGAAATGGCTAACTTTTAGATAGTTGGGATAAAAAGGGGATCCTCAGGATGGCAACACATAACTAGTGAAGTACCAGTGGGATCAATGCTGGGCCACAATTATTTACAATTCATAATGACTTGGATTAGGAAAGTGAACGTAATCATTAACAAGTTGACAGATAATGAAAATAGATGGGAAAGCAACTGGCAAGGACAACACAAAGAATCTTGAGGGATATAAACAGATTAAGTGAGTTGGTAAAAACTTTGCAGATGGAAATTCATGTGGCAAAATGTGAAGTGTTGCAGTTTGGTTGGAAGAACAAAAGAGCTGACTTATTTAAATGGAGAAATGGTGCAGAAAACTGCAACACAGAACAATCTGGGGTCTGCATAAGAAATTCACAAAAAAAACGTAGTGTGTAAGTTCAGCAGTTAATAGCAAAGGCAAATGGAATGTTGGCCTCTATTTCAAGGAAATGGGAGTATAAAAATACTCCCAGTAGTCTTGCTAAAACTATACGAAGCACTAGTCAGATCACACCTGGAATACTATGAATAGTTTAGGTCCTTTTATCTGGAGGAAGATATACTTGCAGAGGTGATGGTGCAGAGTAGTTGCACTAGGTTGATCCTGGGTGTGAAGGGGCTGTCCTTTAAGGAGAGGTTTAGTAAATTAGGAACACAACAATTCTAGAGAAATTCAGCAGGTTTGGATTCTGTGGAGAGAAAAAAAAGTTAATATTTCAAGTTCAGTTCTGAAGAAGAGTCATTACAGTCAGGAAACACTGCTTCTGGCTTTCTCTCCGTAGGTTCTACCAGATCTGTTGAACTTCTCCAGAATTCTCTGTTTGCAGTTTTGATTTCCCTGCCTGAGGATGGATGTTGTGAAGGGCGTGCAACAAAGGTTTACCATCATGGGATGGCAGGACTGATGGATGAAGGAAGACTAAATCCACTAGGTAGGGGTCTGTGTCTGTGTCTGTGCGTGATAGAAATCTATAAACTTCTAGCAGGAATACACAATAAAACATCTTCAACTGGGAAGTCCAGTACCTGGGCTCACTGTTTAAGGATACAGGGTAAGCCATTTATGACTGAGATAAAGAGAAATATCCTCACCCAGGCTGTGGAATTCTGTACCACTGAAAGCAGTTGAGTCCAAAACATTGAATATTTTCAAGGAACTAAACATAGATTGTACGGCTAAACTGTTCAAAAGGTATGGGGAGAAAGCAGAAACAGGATACAGAGTTGGATAATCAAACAGGATCCTAGTGAATGGCAAGGCAGACTCAAAGAGCCAAATGGCATACCTCTACTCCTAGGTTTTATGCTCCTATACTTTATGATCGTAGAATCTCTATAGCATGAAAGCAGGCTATTCAGCTCAAATTCATACTGACCATCCAGAGAGAATCCTATCCAGACGACCACCCTATCCCTATAACCTTGCATTTCCTATGGCCAATCCACCTAACCTACACATCTTTGCACAGTAGGAGGAAACTGAAGCACCTGGAGGAAACCCACAAACGTGGGGAGAATGTGTAAACTCCATACAGTCACCTGAGGTGGAACCGTACCCGGGTTCTCGGTACTGTGAGGCAGCACCATTAACCACTGAGCCACCATGCTAGGGAGAAACACAATACTGAATGGACATAAATAAATGATATTAGAGACCAACTGTAATCTTCATGTGATGAGCAGTCAGAGGTGGAAAATAATTGAACAAAGCTATACAGATATAAATCAGTACCTAATTTAAATTCATACCATAAGTCAACATTCTTGTGTAATAGTTTGTTTTTATTGAGAGAAAGTGTTAAACTAATGGCAAATGAGGCATAAATTTAGCAGTTTGAAGCTTAGGTTTAAGAGCTTGAGGATTTCTATGTCATGCCCATGGCAATGAAAACAGTACTGATGTTTAACTAATTTACACAGGTGCATTCTATTTTAAGTGCAAATAGGTTAAAGCAAAAAATGTGACATCAAGAAATAATGTTCACAGATCAGATATCCTTGCACCCATTGGCATATTACATACAGCAAAATATTTTACCCAAGTATACAAATCTAAAAGGCATTTGATAGGGTTCCCCATGGTAGGCTCATTCATCTAGTCAGAAAGTATGGGATACAGGGAGATTTGGCTATCTGGATCCAGAATTGGCTGGCTGACAGAAGGCAGAGAGTGGCTGCAGATGGAAAGTATTCTGCCTGGAGGACAGTGTTGAGTGGGGTCCTGCAGGGCTCTGTACTTGGGCCTCTGCTCTTTGTAGTTTTTATAAATGACTTCGATGAGGAGGTTGAGGGGTGGGTTAGTAAATTTGCAGATGACACAAAGATTGGAGGCGTCGTCGATAGTATAGAGGGCTACTGCAGCGCGACATAGATAGAATGCAGAGCTGGGCTGAGAAATAACAGATGGTGTTCAACCTGGATAAATGCGAAGTGATGCGTTTTGGAAGGTCAAACTCGAATGCTGAATATAGGATTAAAGACAGGATTCTTGGCAATGTGGAGGAACAGAGGGATCTGGGTGTGCAAGTACATAGATCCCTCAAAGTTGCCACCCAAGTGGATAGGGTTGTTAAGAAAGCATATGATGTTTTGGCTTTCATCAACAGGGAGATTGAGTTTAAGAGCCGTGAGGTTTTGCTGCAGCTCTACAAGTCCCTGGTGAGGCCACACTTGGAATATTGTGTCCAGTTCTGGTCGCCATACAATAGGAAAGATAGAGGCTTTGGAGAGGGTGCAACAAAAGTTTACCAGGATGCTGCCTGGACTAAAGGACTTGTCTTACAAAGAGAGGTTGAATAAGCTCGGACTTTTCTCTCTGGAGAGAAGGAGGAAGAGAGGAGACCTGATAGAGGTGTACAAAATAATGAGAGGAATAGATAGAATCAAGAGCCAGAGACTTTTCCTCATGGGCAGGATTGACTGGTACGAGAAAATATATTAGGAGGAAGGTATAAAGATCAGAGGTAGGATTTTTACACAGAGTTGTGAATGCACGGAATGCGTTGCCAGCAGTGGTGGTGGAAGCAAAGTCATTGGGGACATTAAAACGACTGCTGGACATGCACATGGATAGCACTGAGTTGAGGGATCGCAGGGTGTTACTGTATTTTACATTAGGATTAAATCTCAGCACAACATCGTGGGCCAAAGGGCCTGTTCTGTGCTGTACTTTTCTATGTTCTATCACAGTTCAACCAGTTCATCACAGAACTACAAATAACCTGTGACACAATAATGTGACACAATAAAACTATCAGAAAATGCAGTCCACTTCCAATAATTGAAAGACGTACAAGAATTCAAATTAAACAACTGCATTGTTATGCACTTTTTTTTGGAAGTAATACTGTATTTATAAATAGCTGCAGAAACAGTGAGCACAAGAAAGGAACTACAGGTTGGGATGGTTCATTCATTTAGAGCAAAACAGGTAAGACAGCTCAGAGACACTGAAATGAAGTGCAGATGCTGGAAATCTGAAGCAAAAGCAGAAGTTGTTTTGAGAAACTCAGCAGGTCTGGCAACACCTGTGGAGAGAAAGTGGAGTTAATGTTTCAGATCCAGAACTGAAGAAGGGTCACGAGACCAGAAATGTTGACTTCGCTTTTTCTCCACAGATGCTGCCACACCTGCTGAGTTTCTCCAGGAATTTCTCATTTAGCTTCAAAGACAATGAACATTAGATCTGTTGAGGTGGTAAATTCTGGGTGGATTGACCAAAAGTTATGGAGAAAATTGCCTTCCAACTCATTTTGTAACACACTTCAACTCAATCTTGATGCCAAATGAATGATTGTCACATTTCCCTGTCTATGTCACCCATGCTACACCGGCTCTCAGTCAAGTCATGTTTTGGTTTCAGAATTCTCGTTCTGGTTTCCAAGTTCCTCCCAATTCTAATCTCATCCCATCCCATCCACATCCCTCTGACATACAGAAAGTTGTCACAGAATGCTGTAGTTGCATTTTTGAAAAGCACAACCCCATATAATTTAAAGGTTCCTATTAAACCAAACTGAAGAATTGCAGGCAGATTCTATAGAACCTTTCATGGCAGAGAAAACAAAAGTGCAGTACCATTCCCTGTAAGCAGAGGTATATGTTTCACTGCTAAATTACTGCATTCGTACAGAAATAAACTTTAAAAGTGGAAGAGGAATTTACTCTTTCTACTTGCATCCTGCCAACGGGCTCTCTTGTTCCCACCAACCCACTTGCTGAACTTCTACCTTTCCTGCTTGCCACTTCCATCTCCCAAACTCTCTTGATGAGAAAGCGAAGAGGGGCAAAAAACAGGAAAAGCAGTTTCAATTTGAAGATAAGATGCAAGCTGCAGACATTATGAGCCAGAGGGATAGTGGCTTTAGTGAGTGGGAGAGGTCACAAACTGGAAGGTTAGTGAAGGAGGGGGCATCAGAGAGTGAGAGGGGCCATACGCCAATGGGTTGGCGGGAGGGTAAGTCAGGGAACAGAAGAGGCTCCAAACCAGCAGGTCAGCAGATGAAGCAAACAAGGAAACTGAAGAGGCTCAGCACTACGTCAGACACAGCACCACGTAAGATTCCTGATGCCAAATGGAAGTGTGGGCTTCATGAACAGAATTATGTTGAAGCAGAACAATGATATTCTATATTCTAAGGATCCGGTGTGCTGTACCTCTCTGACTAAGTTATGGATCGCCAACTAACAGCAAAATAAAACAGCACCATGTGTAGTACTGTCTCATTCTTTATTTTGTAATGCACCCATGACATACCCGAGGATATTTCATTCTATTGAAGGCACAATGTAAGTTGTACAATTTGTTATCTCCCCAGGTACAAAGGACTGACAGCCAAAGGATTTTCCTGGTGGTCTTTGCTTTTCAAATTCTAACTGGATAATTCTGCATATATTCAATATAGTTGCAGTTAATTTGCATCACCATCTTTCATTAATCTTCACAAAGTATTGAATAAAACAGCAAAAGGTCACTCAATCACTGATTTTTTTTGTGATAAAGGAGTTAGAAATCTGAACAACCCCTACCTTCAAGTGGGTTAGGAAAATGTGAATTTTTTTGCTATGTTCTGAAAAATTTTCAGAGACAATGGGTTTAAGTAGAACTGGCAAACCCCTGCTTGTCTCATCCAAAGTAAGGCCACATGCAGTCTGTGAGGCAGCAATCATTTCACAGCATAACTACAGCCAATCTTTGCACTCAGCACACGTCTCCTGCCATACATACGCAACACACCGACACCAGCGCCTTTTTTTTATAATTAGAATCATAGAAATTGATCTGTATCAGCTACAAAGAAACACACGTCTAGTTTATTCAGATCTGGAAGTAATGAATGTTCCCAAATCAAAGGCAAGGCAGCTTTTTAAAACACACTTCCACATTCAGCTTGAGGAGCCCTTGCACCACCAAATGGTTTGAAGCAGTTGCCAAGGCAACCAAGTAACCACTCAGCAGTCAATAATTAGGCTGATTCTGAGAAATGTGGCTCTCATCACATCCAACCCTGCTCTCAGCCAATCACACAATCCTGACAATTCTAAATACTGGATGGGGAAACCTTGTACAAGATCAATCTATCCTCATCAAGATTTCTGTGTCACCATTGTTTTACCAGACCATGAGAGAAAGAGAGAGAGAGAGAGAGAGGGGGAGAGAGACAAATGACTGGTGGTGATTTAACCTGAGGGCCACCATACCTTCTCAACCTCTCCCCTGACCCCAGCTGAATCCTTCATGGTAATCTCAGCCAGTGATCAGAACTGAACCCACGCTGTTGACATCACAGTGCTTCGCAGACCAACCGTCCAGGCAACTGAGCTAAACCGTCAAGGTTAGTCACTGTAACATGCACAAAATGTGATAAGTTTACATGACCAAGGCTGGGTCAACTAGTCTGGAGGCAAAAAACAAGTCACATAATAACCTAAAGTGCTTGGCATTAACACAAACCAACTGCAAGTATGATTCAGCCTCAAGCTAGTGAAAGTCATTGCAGATGAACAGCCTTGTCCATGGTTTCACATAGTAGTGTAAACAAAGTCACCATAATCCTACCAGACCACGGGGTTACTCTCCCATTAGAGAAGTGGTTTAATGCGAGGGTCACCAAGCCTCAGGCGAGACAAGACATTGAGAAAGACTGTCCTTCATGGTAACTTCAGCCAGTGTGGAAATTGAACCCATGCTGTTATTTTGCATCACAGATAATCCATTCCACAAAGTGAGCTAACCCTACTTGAGGACCAAGAGGCCCAGGTTCAAGTCCCAGCTACCCCAGTGAATGTCATCACATGTCCAAACAGGTAGATTAAAATAACTAGAACTCTATCCTTCCAACTGAACTGGATGACCAAGTAAAAGAATACCTACAGATCATATCCAGTCAGAGAAATCTTGTTTTACTCCATGGGGAAAAATCGTCTTCCTTCTAAACACAAATATCTCAATACCTATAAAGTGAAGCTCAAATTTGAACAACTGAGTGAATGTCTCCTATAAGCATGCAAGGAATGCCATTCCTCACTCCAAATTACTTTTCGACTTTGAACACTGCTGTTTATATCACGACACCAGCTGTATAGTACTGGATGACTGTCTCCTGACTGCTATGGTATGCAACTATATTACAGACATGACAACATGCAAGATCACTTCCCATCCTCAGCACTGACACTACACACAATTTCAGCAGCAGCAAGTGGGAAAACAAATATACAGATTTAGTACAAGAGGCCAATGTGCACTCAGTGGGTTAACAGGTCAGTCTGAGGACATCTGAAGGTTAAGAGCAAAAGGAATTATGTCACAAAGGTGAAGGATTAGACAAGCAGAGTTTTACAAGCACTTTAAATAGTTTAGTTCTTACTGGGCAGAAAGCTGAAAGATAAATGGAAGATACTGGGACTTCTGCTTATGGAAATGCACTGCATTTTTGATTTCTAGCTGCCAAATTTACACATTGATGTTTATTTAAAACATTTTTAATAAATCACATGGGCTTCAGTGACAGGCACTTGGGCTCCTATCGACAGAGGTCCCCCAGCAACATCTGTAATCCCAGCTACCACCATCTTACTGAGTCCAAACACAGTGAAACCCTACTCTCAGCCACTTCTCTAAAGGATCCTGAAAGAAAGAGTTGGTTCACTGTGGATGAGTCAAGTTTGAGGTTGAGCTGCAGATCACGACTGACTCACCCTAGTCACAAGGTCATGGATTCAGAGACTCGACCACGATTTAGGCTGACACACATTTGTATAGTGCTGATGGAATGCTACACCATAGGCAGCCCCATCTAGATGGAAAATATTAAACCGAGGCCCTAGTTGTCAACTTGGATCGGCAAAAAATCCAGAATCCTCGTTTGAAGAAGAACAGGGAAGTTCTCCCCTGCAACAGACCAATATTTATCCTTCAACCACCATCTACACAGACAGATGACCTTATAATTATCTTAATTATCACAATGCTGTTTGCAGGACCTTGCAGCCCACAAATTATCTGATACAATTTCCCACATTACAACTGTGACTACTTTGTTGGTTGTGAAATACTTGTAAAAAGTATTTCTCTGAATCTGGGGTTCCTGCAGCACACAGACTGACAGGGTGGAAGGAATTCAGTGCTGAATGTGTAGCAAACAGACACTTCCACCCCAAATCAGGAATGGTGCTATAAATTTGAGTTCTAAATTTTTGTATTTGCTGTGAAACAGGCAATACTAGAGGGCGCTTGGCATTTTCAGAAACAATTCCGAAATTAATAAGTCTGCAGAATCATCTGGCAAGAGGAAGACTCGCCTCATTTTCAAGTTGTACACAGTGCAGTGTTGTCAAAGACTGGAACCTAGCCCTCTGCTTGAGCAATGCCAGCACATGAACTATTTCCATCTATCAGATCTGAATAAGGCCAAAACCTTAGGAATGAAACAAGATGACATGTTTACTTTGATAGATTGGCAGCACCTGAAACCAATCCATTAATGGAGCATGGCACAACACCCATAAGACTAGATTGCTGATCTTGGTCCCATTACCACTAATGACAGAGGGAAGTGCTCAGAGGAAGAGACAAGAATAGGTGCATCATCCACACAACCAATAGCCCCCGGCAACTCCTAATGGCCAATTCCAATTAGAGGTTGGCTGTGGCGCAAATCATCTGCCCCTTAATCCACAAGCTGGCGAGTGTGGGAAGGGCCAGTAGACAGAAGATGATGTATACTGCTCGAGTCCACATAGTTCTCAAGACATGTTAAAAATTAATGCATTTTTTCCCCCAAAAAACCCCCAACCAGAGATGACTTTTATTTGGAAACAGTTGCCAAACGACTTGTCTCCTCCTAAATGAAGGTCCTTCAGCCTATTGCATGTGTTAGAGGTACATCCTGCCTAAAAATAAAAGAGGCCCCAACTGCCAATGATGGAGCATATCTTGTTCAAGCCTTCCGCCTTATACACAGAAAACAAAGTAATTTAGCCCAATCAATCCACCAGTGTTTTCATCCAACATGAGCAAATAGGCTCAGGCAGGTGATTGCCATTTGGCCTGTTCTGTCTGTGCTAGCCCTTTGACAGCACTCACATATGCTTCCACTTCTGTTTCTCTATAGCCATGCATCATACTGATCTGCCCAATCCTAATACTAAACTGTACGATAAAATATCCTCAACTTCAACTGTTTCTAAATTAACAGGACTAAATGAACTTATTTATTGAGCTTAATAAATTTTTCATCCAAAACCTAGCTGCCTGCAATCCAATCTAGCACCAGGTCTCATTCAGGCCTCTGCTCCGAGTAACAGGAGCTCACAATCCAGCAACAATTGGATCATAAAGATCTCATCCTTGAGAACCATGTCTCACAAAGCCTCTCCCCTCCCATCTCTAATCTCTTCCATGCTAACAATCCTCACAGAATGCTACATTCCTCCAATTCTAGACTTTTGGTGCGTTGGTGATTTCCTTTGACCCTTTCACTGGTGACTGACACTCTGAAAATCCCTCCACAAATTAATCTGCCTCTGACTCTCCTCCTCTAAAAATTCTCCTTGAAACTACTTCAGTCAATTGTCCTAAAATCCCATTACACAGGTGCCAACTTTTGTTGCTCAGTGAAGCACATTGTACCACCTTAAAGCCAAAGTTACTACACACAAAATGATTACTGCCCTTGGAGTTCAAAAAAGACAGTGGATGCACAGACTGAAAACAACTAATATCAACAAGTGGTTATGCAGTCCCAGCTTGGGGACACAGTCAGGATACTGGAAATTGTTGCAACACAGACAGAGGCTGTTTGTTAACACTGTACATGGACAGAGACATTGACATTAATACTTTTTTAAAAATTACCAAAGTTTTAAGTGTCAGGGCTCCCCACTATGTTTCCTCTCACTCATCAATCAGGCTTGACACCACATCACTTCAAGTTTCCCTTACCAATATCTGTGTGGCACTTGCATGGCTGATCTTCACCAGACTCTACCTCGCCAGACAATAACAGATTCAGAATACGACACTCTTCCTTTCTAATTATCTGTCCTTCCAGTAAAGTTGCAGACAAAATATCAAGTGTCAAATAGTAATACAGAAACTTGAGAAATTGGAACTCAATCAGAAATGAGAAGGACTACGGGATATCCGTAATGAAGGATTTTTAATCATGCAAAATGGAAAAGCAATTATGGGTACTGAGTTAATGTTAGGGGACTATCTAACAAGGCGAAGCAAAGAACTAATTGTTTTTGAACAGATTATGAAACTCCTACAGCCATTGCGAAAGGAGAAAAATCTACAATAGTTTACGAAAGGGTACTGAACAGGCATTTGGAAACAGGAAAATTTGGAAAGTCGAGATGAAATGGCAGCACTACAAGTGTTAGGATGCAGCCCCTTCAAAAGGTGACTGATCAAACAGACACCTCTCCTCTGCTGTAATATTCTATTATTCCGTGATAGTTCTTCATAAATTAGTAATGTGAAAATTTACTGCATAGCCTAATATCTCAGTTCAGATTAAATTCTCATCATGTAATCAATCTTTGAGGATTCAGAACTAATGTATATTTATTTTCGACCTATTTATAGCTAAGCAGGTAAAATTGCAACTATTTGCGACTTCCAGGAGCAACCTATTCAAATCAAGCAATGGTCAGATTAAGCTTTTTTAAAAGCCTCATCAATCTTTGGGAAAAATTCATAACATCACCAGGTTACACGTGTGTTGTATCAAATTCCCACTTGAAAATGTCCCACACCTCTGACATGAGATTACTTAATAGCTTTTGTTTCATCGTATTTTCAGTTCAAAAGTTGATTACATTCCATTATTTCTTGCAAATTCCAGCCCTGAACCAAGCAAATGCCAGTGACACGCTTAGAAAGGTTCACAATATTTCAGTGGGACCAAGTTACAAATGAAGAAGGGTACTGATTCTACAAGAGGTAAATGGCACAGCACTGCCAGAAGCAGTCATGGAGTCAGGTAATGAATGCAACAGACTAAGATTAAACTAAGTCAAAATTGAACTTCAAAACAAGTCATGGAAATATGTTAAATCGAAACCTCAAAACAAATCACTGAATATCCAGTTTGAGCTTATAGTCAGAAAAAATGCAGCAATAAATATTTGAGATCATGCCCCCCACATTATACAGATAACAGAGGGCAAATTCCCATAACAAAATAAAGAAAATCCTATATCAGAATACAGAAACAATGCAAAGTTGCACACTGCAGGTTCTTACTGATTATTAACTTTATTAGATGAATCAATCACTGGGCTAAAAGGACAGAGCACACTGCCCAGCTCTACAAAACTCTCATTAGCACAATAGAGATGTCTGTTAGAGAGAAGGTAAAAATATCCAGTACTTAGGACTGGGGCTGAGAGAGAATCTAGAAAAGGCACAAGTCTTCTTAAAGTGGATAGCGTACTAGAGGTATGGGGCTGGATAATGTTCATGTGTGAACAGGGTGGGGAGGGTGGAAAAGACAGTCAAGGTGCAAAGGAGGGGCAGTCAAGAAAGATGTTAAGAGGTAAAGGTGGGTGTGCGAGAATGGGGAGTTCCTCACATATCACTTCATACAACTGAACTATCCCAGTCTGGATTTCAGACTTACAGCCGCAGAACACTTCCCCAACCTCGCACTGAGGGGGTTCACCTGCCGCAGGCCACTGGGGAGGGACCCCTTCACCGGACAGGAGAAAGAACCCCTCCCAGACCACAGGAGAGGGAGCCCTCACCAACCCCCTTCCCCAGCCGCCAGGACAGGACCCCTCACCACCTCCCCAGACCACAGGATCGGGACCCTCACCCCCAACCCGAGACAGCCCTGACCCCACACCCCCTCCCAACCCCCAAGAGAGGGACCCCACACCCTCTCCCGGCAGGAGAAGGAACCCCGACCCTGATCCCATCCCTGAGTGGGGACCCTCCCTCCCCACCCCCAGCCCACAGGAGAGAGAGACCCCTCACCGCCTCCCCGGACAGGGGAGTGAACCCTCCCCCCAAGCCAGAGGATAGGAGCCCAGACCCCCAACCCTGAGAGGGGACCCTCACACCCCTCTGCACCCAGCCCGGGGAAAGGGGGGGGTTGTACCCAGCCCTCACTTTCCAATTTGCCGATGACCCGGCCGAGCCCCGTTCCGTTGCCGGGTGGAGTTGCTGTTTTTTCCCCTAGCCCTACCCGCGAGGCCAGGTTCGGGGCCTGAAGCCCGCCGCTGGGTTACTTACACTTCGAGAATGCGATCCCCTTTGCGGACCCCGGCCCTCTCGGCCGCTCCGCCAGGTAACACGGCGCTGACGTGCTGGAGCGGCGCGTACAGCTCCCCGTTGATGCTCCTCAGCTGGCCGCCTTCGCTCACCTGGCCCCGCACGTTGAAGCCGTAGCCCGTCTCCGACTTGATGATCTTGACGAGCCGCGGACCCCGGCTCAGATTAGTGGGCGTCGGCCCCTCCAGGTCGGAGCCAGAGCCGGAGCCCGGCTGCCTGCCGCTGACCTCGTCCGCCATCTTCCAGCACGGACATCACACGCTGCTGCACCCACCCCGCTCATCAACACGGAGGCGGAACCCGAGAGCCGGGGCCTCCCCTCCGACCGGACCCCTTCTGGGGACGCGCAAACTTCACACTCCGCCTTCCCCAACTACACGAGGTGGCCATCTTTAATCAAGGCATCTAGGCTGATTAAGAGGTGATGGACTCAAAGAAGTTTCACCAGTCACACAGAAACAAATTGTAAGCTAAGAAAACAGTAAATGTGCTAGTATTTACAGAGGTATTTTAATTAGTGTGACAAGTTTTCGTACCAAATCCTTACTTTTTGTTATTTATTCACAGGACCTGGGCATCACCAGCGAGGATATTCCACTTCTGGAATACACTTTCTGCAGAATGGAGGCAGGTTCAAAAGGAGATTTAGATGGTTCTCTGAAAATGAAGAGCGTGCAGGGTTATGGAGTGAAGGAGGCAGAGTGAAACTAATTGAAATGCTCATTCGGAGAGCAGTAGAGGCATGAAGGGCCGAATGGACGACATTGTAACAATTCTGTTATTTGTTGCCGATCCCTAATTGGTCCTTGAGAAACTGGTTATTGAACCACTGCGGTGTCTGGTGTATGTACACCAAAACCCTCTATGGGAGGCACTTTCAGGATCAACAAAGGAACTATCCATTAGATAGAGTGCAGCTTTTAAAGGAAATTTCAGATGGATTTCCCATGTTCTCGTTTAGTTGGTAGAGGCTGTAGGTTTGGCAGGCTACACTACGATATTGTTGTCTGGAAGCACTGCTCAATTTTAGTTATTCATTTTTTTTGGTGGGATGTGAGCATTTCTCGCTGGCCAGCATTTATTGCCCATCCCTAGTTTTCTTTCAGAAGGTGGTGGTGAGCTGCCTTCTGAACCACTGCAGTCCATCTGCTGTGGTTAGCCCACAAAGCCATTAGGGAGGGAATTCCAGGATTTTGATCCAGCAACAATGAAGGAACAGTGATATATTTCCAAGTCAGGATGGCGAGTGACTTGGAGGGGAACTTGAAGGTGGTGGTGTTCCCATATATCTGCTGTGCTTGTCTTTCTAGATGGAAGCGATCGGGGGGAGGTGGTTGGAAGGTGCTGTCTGAGGAATTTTGGTGAAGTTCTGAGGTGCATCTTGTAGATAGTACACATTGCTGCTGCTGAGCTTCAGTGGTGGAGGGAATGGATGCTTGAGATGCAGTGCCATTCAAGCGGGCTGCTTTGTCCTGGATGGTGTTGAGCTTCTTGAGTGTTGTTCGGGCTGCACTCATCCAGGCAGGTGGGGAGTATTCCATCACACTCCTGACTTGTGCCTTGTAAATGGTGGACAAGATTTCGAGGGTCAGGAGGTGAGCTACTTGCCACAGTATTTTTAGCCTCTGAATTGCTCTTGCAGTCATTGCGTTTATGTGGTGAGTGCAGTTAAGTTCCTGATCAATGATAACTCCCAGGTTGTTGATAGTGGCAGATTCAGTGATAGTAATGCCTATTGACTGTCAAGGAGCAGTAGTTAAATTGTTTCTTGGTGATGGTCATAGCCTGGCATTTGTGTGGCATGAATATTACTTGTCACCCCAAGCCTGGATATTGTCCAGATGTTATTGCATTTGGAAACAGACTGCAAAGTATCTGAGGAGTTGCAAATGGTGCTGAACATTGTGCGATCATTAATGAATGTTGGCAATATTTGTTTCTATCTGTTTTATTTAATATTTAAATTTCCTGTGCTTAACCTGAACATGCTATGTATGAATTTGGAAGTGTGAAGACCCCATCTGCTCTTTGAACTGTTTCTTTGTGCGAAAATACTCTTCTAATTCCTTTTGGTCTGTCTCTTTTCTGAAGACAGTGACTCAAACAGGGTGTAATTCACTTGATATTAGCAATCTTTCACATTTTTGCCCTTATTCATTTTAGAAAAGGTGAAATATTAATGAAAGTGTTAAAGTTTTTGAAGCAGAAAACAGAGAATGCTCTCTATCAGAGTCAAAAATATACAATTAAATATCCAATGCTTGCTACTTTGCTCTCTAGAAAAGATCTCTGTAGCTTCTCAGCTCTTATCAAATGGCCAAAATACAGAGATTTCTTTCATGGGTGTCACTTTTTAAGAATTCTTTTTACTCTTGCAATTTCCAGTACCTCTGCAATATCTTACAGTCATGCCCGTGAAGAGCTGATATTCAGAAAAACCAAAGAACTGTAGATGCTGAAAATCAGAAACAAAAGCAAAATGTTGGAAAGACTCAGCAGGTCTGGCAGTGTCTGTGGAGAGAAGGCAGAGGCACGTTTCAGGTCCAGGGATCCTCCTTCAAAATGGCTCTGAAGAAGGGTCGTTGGAGTCAAAATGTGAACTCTGTTTTCTCTCCACAAGAGTTAATATCCTCCAAGGCATTTGATGAACTGTTCTGATCTCCAAGTGAAACCATTGAATCTTTTATATCTTCTTTAAAGGACAGCTGGGGCATTAACCATTCAAACAATAGCATCTCCAAGAGTGCAGAGTTAACTCAGTTTAGCTGAGAGGATTGCCTCAAACACTGGACTGAATCGACCACCTGATATTAAGGAAACAGTGTGAACACTGAGCCAAGACTGACACCTTAACAACAAGAGATGCGCAACAATACAGAAAAGAATCAAACAAATGTATTCCTTTTGAGAATTATTCCACCTCTGCCTGGCAGCCATCTGCCTTAACCTTGTTCACCAACGCCAGAATGTCCATATCAAATCACAGGTTTTAGCACATATATGGAGATAATCATGTGTTGTTCAATCATTAAGTTCTCATCTTGACCTCTGGAGTTCTTTCTAATGGAATACAGAATACTGTATTGACTTGGTATTGACTTGGTTGCAGGGGTTACTGCAGTGATATATTGAAGCATCAGTCAGCTCTCATCATCTGCTCAAGATATTTGTTTTGTCAGGGTATGCTCCTTAGCCTTCAACTCTGCTAAGGAACGTAGGAACATGAATAGGCCATTCAGCCCATCAAGACTGCTCCTCTATTCAATTAGATCATGACTGATCAACTTATCTCATTGCCATCCTGTACTAGTCCCATGTCCCTAGATGCCATTAGTCTCCAGAAATCTATTGATTTCTATTTTGAACCTGCTTAATGATTGAGATAAAAACCAAAAGAACTGCAGATACTGTAAATCAGAATAAAAAACAGAAGGTGCTTGAAAAGCTGAGCAGATCTGGCAGCACCTGTGAAGAGAAATCAGGCTTAACATTTCAGGTTTGGTGACCCTTCCTCCGAACTGAGGAAAGGTCACCAGACCCAAAACGTTAAGCCTGATTTCTCTTCACAGGTGCAGCCAGATCTGCTCAGGTTTTCCAGCAACTTCTGTTAATGATTGAGCTCCCAGCTCTTTTTTTTCACTAGAGCAAAGGCGTTTGAGAGGTGACCTTATAAGTGGTTTATAAAATAATAAGGGATATAGATAAGGTGAATGGCAAATGTCTTTTCCTGAGGGTGGGGGATTTTCAAGACTAGTGGGGCATATTTTTAAGGTGAGGGGAGAAAGATTTGAAAACAACATGAGAGGCAATTGTTTTACGCAGAGAGTGATTTGTGTGTGGAATGAACTTCCACAAGAAGTGGTGGATGACAGTCACAACATTTAAAAGACATTTAGATAAGTACATGAATAAAAAATGTTTGGAGGGATATGAATCAGGTACAAGCAGGTGGGACTAATTTAGTCTGGGATTTAGGTCAACATGGACTGGTTGGATGGAAGGGTCTGTTTCTGTGCTGTATTTCTCTGATTCTGAATGAAGAAATTCCTCTTTGTTTCAGTCTTGAGTTACTTGCCCCTTATCCTGAGACCATGCACCATAGTTTATAACACACCAGCCTGGGCTGTGTTGCGTGCCTAGTGCCTGGGTTCAGGATATCTCATCTGGGCCGCAGAGGAACTTGGAGTGGGAAGGGAAAGTTCCAGTTTTCATGGTCCACGTTAGTAACAACATTATAGGTAGAAAGAGGAAAAAGATTCTGCTGAGGGAGTACATGCAGCTAGGGGCTAAATTAAAACGCAGAACCAAAATGACAATAATCTTGTTATCACTGAGACGTGGCTGCATGGGGATCAGAGGTGGGATCCAAATGTCCAAGGATACATGTCCTATCAAAAGGACAGACAGAGGAGTTGAATAGGTACATTGCATCAGTTTTCACAGTGGAAGACACCATCAGAACAATAGAATTTCAAGAGACGGGGGCAGAGGTGAGTATTGTAGTCATCACCAAGGAGAAGATACTGGGGAAGCTGAAAGATCTGAAGGTGGATAATTTACCCCCGAAGTCCAAAGTCCGGCAGAGGAAATTGTGGAGACATTGGTGCTGATCTTCTAGGAATCATTAGAGTCAGGGAGCATCCCAGAGGAGTAGATAATAGTGAATCTAACACCTAGTTTAAGAAGGGACGGAGGCAGAAGATTATAGGCTGGTTAACCTGACTTTAGTTGAGAAACATATCAGCCACAATCAAATGGAGGTACAGACTCAGTGGGCCAAATGATCTAATTCTGCTGCTATATCTTATGGTGCCATGACCCTATATAATTCTGAATCAAAAACATGTGGATGGCACTTGACAATTGAAACAAAGCTACTTTTTATTAACCAATTAGATGAGAATTTGAATGTCACAAAGGGCCATTATTCACACTTTGAAGACACTTCTATGTTCACTGCTCCAGTGTTTTGACATTAGATTATCTTCCAAAGTCTCTGTTTTGAACTTGCCAGTTAATATCCTCAGAATGGCTCACCATTCACAATCTCCGCAGTCAGATTTTTAAGGACTACTTCAATCGATTCGGAACAAGACAAAGCATTTCAATCTCTGGAGTGTGTTCTGCCAATCGGTGACTGTGACTGTACCTGAACTCCATTTATTCATTTTCTTTCGTGAATACAAAAATCTAACAAAAAATTGATCTATCTAAGTTTTTGCTTCATACCAAATCTCAGCTTTTTGGGACAGAAAGCTCCAGATTTCCACCACCTTTTATAAGGAGCTTCCTGAATGGCCTCATTGTAATTTTAAGGTTATTCTTTCTTGTTTTGGATTCCTCCCCCTACCCCGACCTGTAGATTTTTTTTTGCTTTGTCAGTCAATGATCTTAAAAGCCTCCTAACCCTTAAAACATACAGATGAGAGTGAGTACTGCAGATGCTGGAGATTAGACTCAAGTGTGTGCTGGAAAGGCACAGCAGGTCAGGCAGCATCCGAGGAACAAGAAAATCGATGTTTCGAGCAAAAGCCCTTCATCAGGATTTCCTGCTGCGTTCTTCCAGCACTGCATTCTCAAGTTAATGTACAGATCTAATCTGTGCAACATGGAATCACAGAATGGTTACAGTGTTGAAGAAGGCCATTTGGCCCCTTGTTTCCATGCTGGTTCTCTGCATGAGCAACGAAGTGCCACTTGCTCACTTTTTCTCCATAGCCCTGAAAATGTTTCTTCTTGCCCTTGCCTCCACCACCATGCTCTGAGGCAATAGATTGGGAGATTCCAGGTCTAAGCCCCTGGAATTTTAAAAATGTCCTCATCATTTGACAGCTTAACCTGGGCATCATTTCAATTGAGTCGATTCTACACTCCCTCCAAGGCCATTATTTTTTGGATAGTAAGAGCAAATGTTAGACCTTTTGTAAAAAAAAAAATTCAATAGCTAATCTTTCCGTTTTGAGGCCTGGCTTTTTTTACTTTCATTCTTCCCCACCTGGGACTCATGGGATCCTCTAGTTTTGACAGAACAGCTGCCTGTACACCTTCCAGTCTAGTGATCTCCCACATGATTTGCTACTCAGCTCCAGTGAAAGATCAGCTCTGAAATTATTCCTGATGTTTGATAGAATGATGACAGGTTGAATTAAATCCAGGTGGGAGTGGGAGTGGGTGTTGTGTTCAGCAATATGTAAAGGGGAGAAGCTGCATAAACATATTGGGGGTAAGGCCAAATTATATTGTTATAAACCCCAAATGGATGTTAAGGACAAAGCTGGATTACAAAGTGAAGATTCCTAGATTTATACAATGGTCATATCAATGAAAGAGACCATTGAGCCCATAATGTCCTTGCTACTTTTTGGCAAGATTAAATGACAGTGCTCCACACAGCACCTCCCTGCCTTTTCCTTATGATCCTCTACATTCTTCATCTTCAGGTTGTTATCCAATAACCTTTTGAAATCCAATATTCCATCAGTAGCATCCAGTCCCGCCACCACTGACAGTTAGTAGCAGCAGTGTCTACAGGATGCACTGCAAAACTTCACCTCTGACAGCGCCTTCCAAACCCACAACCACTTCCATCTAGAAGGACAAGGGCAGCAGATATATGGGAACACCACCACCTTCAAGCCACTCACCATCCTGACGTGGAAATACATTACCATTCCTTCGTTGTAGCTGAGTAAAAATCCTGGAATTCTCTCCCTAGCGGCATTGAGGGTCAACCCACAGCAGGTGGACTGCTCACCACCACCTTCTCAAGGGCAGCTCGGGATGGGCAATAAATGCTGGCCAGCCAGTGATGCCCACATTCCACAAATGAATAAAGAGAAAGAAACATTCTTGGGCAGCATATCCTAATCACTCGCTGAATGAAGATATTTTCTTCCTCAAGTTTTTTTTTAACCAATCACCTTAAATCAGTGCTCTCTGTTTTTCAGTTTTCTTTTATTCCGTCATGGGGTGTGGATATCACTGGCTGCAGTTAATAGTCAATCACTTTACCATGGGTCTGGGGTCACAAATAGGTGACACCAGGGAAGGACAGCAGTTTCCCTCCCTGAAGGACATTAGTGAGCCAGATGGGCTTTTATAATAATTGAAAAGATCACCATTAAACTAGCTTAGTTCCTACTTTCTTTAAAATCAATTTTCACCATCAATCATGGTGGGATTCAAATCCTTGTCCCCCAGAACATTTCCTGAGGTAATATTCACACTGCAACATATTTAAGATGCAAAACCTATACAAGTGGGAACACTTTCTCCTGAAGAACAAAGAACGAACCACAGTATGCACACTGAACAAGCCCTTCAGCCGCCTGTACTGACACAGGAAACCTTTCTAAACTAAAAACCTTTTGCCTCTCAGCTGTCCTTATTCCTTTATTCCCTGTCTATCCATATATCTGTCAAGATGCCTCTTAAATGTTGTAATTAGTTATATTTACTTCTACCACTTTGGCAGTTACCACCCTCTGTGTAAAAAAAAACTTTCCTCCCACATCTCCTTTAAACTTTCCCTCTTTTACCTTAAACCTATGTCCCTTAGTAGAGACACTTTTTACCTGACAAAAAGATTTCACTATTCGTGCCTTTCATAATGTTGTAAATTTCTATCAAGTCCCCTCAACCTCCAAAATTCAAATGAAAACAAAGTTTGTCTAATTTTTCTTTATAACTAATACCAGGCAATGTCTGGCACACCCTGTGGCAACAAGAACTATGCGCAATATTCCAATATTCTAAAGTTCTGTACGGTTGAAACATGACTTGCCAATTTTTATCCCCTTTGCCCCGATCGATGAAGGCAAGCATGCTATATGCCTTCTTGGCCGCCTTATCCTCTTGTGTTGCCACTTTCAGGGAACTGTGGACCTGCCTAGATCCCTCTGGATATTGATGTTTCTAATGGTCCTGCCATTTACTGTCTACTTCCCTTCTTCCAAAATGCACCCTGTTGCATTTGTCTGGATCAAACTCCATCTACCATTTCTTCACCCAAGTCTCCAGTCTATCTATATGCTGCTATATCCTCTGGCAATCCTTCCCACTACCTGCAGCTCCCCCAATCTTAGTGCACAACACAAACTTACTAATCAGACCAACTACATTCTCTTCTAAATCAAAAACAAGATTGGTCCCAGCACTGATCCCTGCAGAACATCACTGGTCACTGATCTCCAGTCAGAAAAACACCCTTCTACCACAACACTTCTATGATCCAGTCTGTTCTGTATCCATTTTGGTTCACTGGTATTTCCATGATGTTCAACGTTCTCACCACATCCAGAGATCAACACTTAGTACCATGCATCACCAAACCCTGCAGCCTTCTGGAATTAATATTGAATTCAGTAATTTTAGGGCTTGAGTACCTTTTCTCCATGGTTTCCCCACCCCACACACCAGGCCTCGTCATCACACGTGCTGCTAGCACACACTGCCTATTGTGTTACTGCTCTTAATAGTCCCCATTAACAGCTATTCATTCCCTCAGACTGACCTTTAACCACTCTTTTGTCTTCCAACTGTGTCTCTCTCTCTCTTTGGGTTCTATTGCCACTTATCGTTTACTCTCCCCCTCCCTCCACCCCATCTTCTGTGTAAAAAACTACCCTTTACATAGCTACCATGAGTTCTGAAGAAGGGTCACTAGACCTGAAACATCCACAGATGCTGACAGACCTGCTGAGATTTTCCTGCAATTTCTGTTTTTGTTTCTGTGTCCATTTTACAGCTCACTGCAGAGCCTGTGCCCTGATATTCTGTATTAGCCTGCTATAAGAGATCTTGTCAAAGGCCTTCCTAAATTCCACGTAGACAACATCTCCCCTACCCTGATCAATCATCTTTGTCACTTCCTCAAAAAATTCAATCAAGTTGGAGACATGACTTCCACCATCCAAAGCAATACTGCCTATTGCTAATATGTCTTTTTTTTTACAAATGTGAGGAATTCCTATCCATAAATTTGAGAGGGAGAGGGTACAATCGTAAGTTATTTCTGTTGAATAAAGGGAACTATGGAGCTATGAGGGAGGAGCTGGCCAAAGTTCAATGTGCAATACCTTAGCAGGGATGACAGTGGAGGAACAATGGCAGATATTTCTGTGTACAATGCAGAAGTTGAAGGATCAGTTCATTCCAAAAAGGAAGAAAGATCCTAGGAGGAGGCATGGGTGGCCGTGGCTGACCAAGTTAAGAAACATATAAAGTTAAAAGAGAAAAAGTATAACATAGCAAAGATAAGTGGGAAAACAGAGGACTGGGAAGCTTTTAAAGAACAACAGAGGATTACTAAGAAGGAAATACGCAGAGAAAAAAAATGAGGTACGAAGGTAAACTGGGCAAAAATATAAAGGAGGATAGTAAAAGTTTTTTTAAGTATGTGAAAGGCAAAAAAATGGTTAAGACTAAAATTGGGCACTTGAAGACAGAAACAGGGGAATATATTACAGGGAACAAAGAAATGGCAAAAGAATTGAATTGGTACTTCAGATCTGTGTTCACTGGGGAAGACACAAGCAATCTCCCTGAGGTAACAGTGGCTGAAGGACCTGAACTTAAGGGAATTTGTATTTGCCAGGAATTGGTGTTGGAGAGACTGCTAGGTCTGAAGGTTGATAAGTCCCCAGGGCGTGATGGTCTACATCCCAGGGTACTGAAGGAGGTGGCTCGAGAAATCGTGGATGCGTTGGTGATCATTTTCCAGAGTTCGATAGATTCGGGATCAGTTCCTGCGGATTGGAGGGTGGCTAATGTTGTACCACTTTTTAAGAAAGGTGGGAGAGAGAAAGCAGGAAACTATAGACCAGTTAGTCTGACCTCAGTGGTGGGAAAGATGCTGGAGTCTATTATAAAGGATCAAATTAAGACACATCTGGATAGTAGTAACAGGATAGGTCAGAGTCAGCATGGATTTATGAAGGGGAAATCATGCTTGACTAATCTTCTGGAATTTTTTGAGGATGTAACTCTGAAGATGGACGAGGGAGATCCAGTAGATGTAGTGTACTTGGACTTTCAGAAAACTTTTGATAAAGGCCCACATAGGAGGTTAGAGAGCAAAATTAGGGTGCATGGTATTGTGGGCAAAGTACTAACTTGAATTGAAAGTTGATTGGCTGACAGGAAACAAATAGTAGTGATAACTGGCTCCATTTCGGAATGGCAGGCAGTGACCAGTGTGGTACCGCAGGGATCAGTGCTGGGACCGCAGCTTTTTACAATATATGTTAATGATATAGAAGATGGTATTAGTAATAACATTAGCAAATTTGCTGATGATACTAAACTGGGTGGTAGGGTGAAATGTGATGAGGATGTTAGGAGATTACAGGGTGACCTGGACAAGTTAGGTGAGTGGTCAGATGCAGTTTAATGTGGATAAATGTATGGTTATCCACTTTGGTGGCAAGAACAGGAAGGCAGATTACTACCTATATGGAATCAATTTAGGTAAAGGGTCAGTACAAAGAGATCTGGGTGTTCTTGTACACCAGTCAGTGAAGGTAAGCATGCAAGTACAGCAGGTAGTGAAGAAGGCTAATAGCATGCAGGCCTTCATAACAAGGGGGATTGAGTATAGAAGCAAAGAGGTTCTTCTGCAGCTATACAGGGCCCTGGTGAGACCACACCTGGAGTACTGTGTGCAGTTCTAGTCTCCAAGTTTGAGGAAAGACATTCTGGCTACTGAGGGAGTGCAGCGTAGGTTCACGAGGTCAATTCCTGGAATGGTAGGATTATCTTATACTGAAAGACTGGAGCAACTGGGCTTGTGTACCCTTGAGTTTAGAAGAATGAGAGGGGATCTGATTGAGACATATAAGCTTATTAAAGGGTTGGACACTCTGGAGGCAGGAAACATGTTTCCGCTGATGGGTGAGTGCCGAACCAGAGGACACAGCTTAAAAATACGGGGTAGACCATTTAGGACAGAGATGAGGAGAAACGTCTTCACCCAGATAGTGGTGGCTGTGTGGAATGCTCTGCCCCAGAGGGCAGTGGAGGCCCAGTCTCTGGATTCATTTAAGAAAGAGTTGGATAGAGCTCTCAAGGATAGTGGAATCAAGGGTTATGGAGATAAAGCAGGAACAGGATATTGATTAAGGATGATCATATTGAAGGGTGGTGCAGGCTCGAAGGGCGGAATGGCCTACTCCAGCACCTATTGTCTATTGTCATAAGAAACTTTTCCAATAATTTTCCTACCAATGATGCAGACCTCACCAGTCTGTAATTTCCAAGATTATCCATGTTGCCTTCTTAAACAAACAAACAACATTAGCTATTCTCCAGTCCTGTGGGACCTTCGCTGTGACCAAGGAGAGGCAACATCAACATCAAAATTTCAATGGGCAGGTATTTTGGGAACAGTGACCTTAATTATGTAAGTTTAAGTACCTCCAAGCAGCTGTGCCCAAACTACGTATACCAGTTTCTGCTTAAAACTGTCATTGTCAGCCTGCTCTCGATTTAGTACTCCCACCAGGTAACTGTTCTCATCATCCGTAAAGTTACTTAAACTTACATGGTGATGCTGCCTTTCCTTGTCCTTCCCGAAACATATGACAAACCTCGCTTTAAGTTTTGACTAAATCCTACTGGGGTTGGGTCAGACCACATGAGAAGTTCTGCATTAAGTTTTGAGGACTGCAATTCAGGAAGGATATATTCGCAGTGAAGGAGATGCTAAATTATGAGTTCTGGTTACATAGATATGAACATACAAGTTAGGAGTAGTACGACGCCTCTCGACCCCTCAAGCCTGCTGCAACATTCAGTGACAATATGGTTGTCTGATTATGTTCCTGCCCACGCTACTAAACTTTCTTATCTCCTGCTCAAACGTAACAAATGCTTGAGTGTATTGGAGATTAAATGGTAATCAGGGTGTTTAAAAATATTAATGCATCCTAGTGTTGCTGAACAAAGAGACCTTAAAGTGCAGGTTCATAGCTCCTTGAAAGTGGAGTTGCAGGTAGACAGGATAATGAAGAAGGCGTTATGTATGCTTTCCTTTAATTGTCAGAGTATTGAGTACAGGATGTGGGAGGTCATGTTGCAGCTATACAGGACATTGGTTCGGCCACTGTTGGAATATAGTGTGCAATTCTGGTCTCCTTCCTATCAGAAGGATGTTGTGAAACTTGAAAGGTTTCAGAAATGAGCAATAGGGAGAGGTTGAATAGGCTGGTACTGTTTTCTCTGGAGCGTCAGAGGCTGAGGGGTGACCTTATAGAGGTTTATAAAATCATGAGGGGCATGGATAGGATAAACAGAGAAAGTCTCTTCCCTGGGGTGGGGTAGTCCAGAACTGGAGGGCATAGGTTTAGGGTGAGAGGGGAAGGATATAAAAGAGACCTAAGGGGCAACTTTTTCATGCAGAGGGTGGTGTGTGTATGGAATGAGTTGCCAGAGAAAGTGGTGGAGGCTAGTATAATTGCAACATTTAAAATGCATCTGGATGGCTATATGAATAGGAAGGGTTTGGAGGGATGTGGGCCGGGTGCTGGCAGGTGGGACTAAATTGGGTTGGGATATCTGGTCGGCATGGACAAGTTGGACCGAAGGGTCTGTTTCTGTGCTGTACATCTCTGTGACTCTATGATTAGGGTAGATATGGAGCAACTATTTCTGCTGATGTAGTAAACTCAGGAGCAAAACTCAGGAAGCACTTTTCATATAAAGGAGAGTGGAAAACTGAAACTTTCTAACCCCTGACAAAAATTATGGATTCTCGGGGGGTCACTTGGAATTTTCCAGCTGAGGGTTGAGTTTTTACTCCTAAGTCGGGAACCCAGAGTGTGAATAATTCCTGGCTCAGAAGCAAGTGCCCTGGATCTTCCTGATTACATTCTGGGGTTGGAAGATTAATGAGAATCAGGCCTGCTGATCCCAGAAAGAGCTCAGAGGCAGCTGGGTGCCAAGGTAGGCTGGGTAACAGACTGGAATACATACAATCAAACACATAATCTCCAGCTCCCACTCCTCACATCCCCTCACTCCCAACACACCACATTCTTTATATATGCTAATTCATGCCACCCCATATCTCCCATCCATTCCCATGGCCCAAAACATCCTCCATGCCAATCTATGCTTCTCTACTGCTCTTTATAACCTCTACCCTAACTTAGCGCCAAATCATGCCAATCCATGATTCCCCATCCATCACCTTTTGCCCTTATACCCTCTGTGTCAATTCAACCAGTACTAACCATGGGAGATCTCAGTGGGCATTCGGAAATGACTAGATTAGAGCTTAAAGTGTCTAACATTCTTCAAGTGTTTAATCCCTTAAAAAAACTTTTAATTCAAGTGCTTAATGGCTTATGAGGGCATATGTTTATAGTCATAGACCCATATCAAAAACGTAGAGCTATCAAACTATGAACTTACAAACCAGGAATTGTGACAGTATGTTGTGGAATCAGATGTGCAGCAATGATGTTATAATGATAATCTTCAGACCTGTATCAATAAACAGACAAATGAAATTTAGAGAAGTTGCAAGCACTGATTGTCTGACTGAATATCATGGGGAATCCAGTTCAAAGGCAAACACAACCACCACCCTCTCAGACCCAAAATATAGACAACAAACGGGCCTTGTGATTATGGCATTGTGATTATGTCACTGGTCTATAATCCAGAGGCACACTCTAATGCTCTGATCCAATCAAGAACATTGGTGAAATTTAAATAAATTAGTAAATTATGGAACAATAATAAGGCACAAAATCGTGACCACAAAAAATACCATCGATTGTTATAAAACTCCATGTGGATAACTAGTGCCCTTTAGTGAACAAAAATCCGTCTTTCTTACCTGGTCCTGTCTCCATGAGACTTCAGGCCCTCCACATCCAGGAAATCCACTGAGTCACAAGTTGTTCTGGGATTGGCTCATTACAAGATGGTACTGGAATTGGGTGTGAAGGATGCCACAGAGGCAGGGTTGATAGTTAATGAGATGTTGGTAAGGTCTGGTGAGAAGTTGCTAGGCCTTGCACTGGAAATCTCTCCAAAAGCAATGCAGCTCTGATTTAGCTGAAAAACATAAGGTTCAGCCCTTTGTCATTTCAGCTTGTGGATAAACTCCAGTTATGCATTCATACAAAGGGGTTGGAATGCATATGAAGCCTTTCAAGTCATATGTGTGCCAGAGAATGTTTGACATGAGTCACATGGTTATATTTTAAATATAATGGTACATACTAAATGTAATGAGGCGCCTCAGGTGCCATACATTTGACTGAAAGATCTGGTTGTATTGAGGTCACGAACCAAGGCTGACCGAGCCCAGAAATATCAAGACCCTCCAACATGCAATTCCATCCAATCTTACTCCCAAAGCTGTCCAATTTAGACCATTTTCTTTTCAACTGCAGAAGTGTTTTTATTCAGAAATGTCAAAAGCTTGTGGATTGAATGGTCTTGATAGCTTGATAGTTCCACTGAGTCCATTTCACATACACTCATTAACAGTTTTAACAATCTCAAATCACATTTGAACGTTCTCAATATGGAACATGACCTCTTCTAAAAGGATACTTGAACCTCTCCATAAAAACACTCAATCTCTACACATAACCCCAGTGGTGGGGGCTATGTTCAGGCCAGGGATTTTGAGAACTAGGGCTCCAATGTCATTTCTCTGTGGGTACTAGATCAGTTCTTAATTTTAAATCTGAGATAGTTAACTTTTGTTAAGCAAAGGTATTAAGGGAAGGCTAAAGGCAGATATATGGAGTTAGGCCACAGATCAGCCATGATCTCATTGAAAGGTGAAACAGACTCTAGGGGCTGCACAGCCCACGCCTGTTCCTATGTTCTTAAGCCAGTGACCCAGAGAGCCATGAGATTGATTGCTTTTGTACAAACTAAGCACTGCAGACATTGCTTTTGTACAAACTAAGCACTGCAGACATCAGAACAGCAAATGCTGGAAATGTTCAGTAAGTTATGCAGTCATAGGGTCATTACAGCAGAGGAGGAGAACATCTGGCCATTGTGTCCATACCAGATTGATCTGGCAGCATTTGTGGATAGAGAAATGTAGTTAACAATTCAGAACTATGATATTTTATCTTATTAATGGATATTTGGTGGGTTTTCATGTGAAGGGATCTGGAGCAATGATGGGTAAGTGGAGATGAGGTATGGATCCGTCATGACCTAATTGAATGATGTAGAAGATCTGAAAGATAGAAAGGTCTCCTGTTATTCCTACATTCCAAATAGATCTGTTTGTCCTCTTTGCTTGATACTTTCTCAATAAATCCATAGGCATTGGAAATCTGAATTGAGTGCAAAAAATTCCAGCAACACTTCCTCAGCATCTGCAGAGAAAGAGGATTTCAAGTTGATTAGTTTTCTCCAGAATCATGACTTCTACTCCCCGTTCTAGGGCTGCCTGAGCTAAAGAGTGTTTCCAAAATTTTCTGTTTTAGTTTCAGCATTCGCGGCTGAGTGGAATGGAATTGAAATCTGGGAGCTGAGAATGAGAACATTGAAATGAATATGGTAGCACTGGGTGTGGCATTCTGCCAACTGTCACAGACAACACTAGGCCATGAGACCAAACAGTCAACTTAGTCGTGCCCAAAGAAACAGAACAACAGTCTGGAATGTTGCAGTTTGGGTAAGGTATTAGGAAATGGCTATTGTTTTTGGAATGATACTTTGGTCCAAGCTTTTAGAAGAGGGTGCAAAGCAGAAGATAGAAATTTTACTGAGCTTGTCAGCCCTTAAGGTTCCTGATGAAGGACTTTTACCTGAAACGTTGATTCTCCTGCTCCTTGGATGCTGCCTGACTGGTAGTGCTTTCCCAGCACTACACACTCGACTCTAATCTCCAGCGTCTGCAGTCCTCACTTTCACCTAGCCCTTAAAATAGACTTGCCCATCAAGTACAGATTGACAGGTTTACGATCTGTATCTCACAGACTGACCACAGTTGTCACTGACAGCATTGGCAATCTCAACAGTAACTGTTACACCACCATGTTTTGTACAACATTTAAGGATGTGATGCTTTCAATTATATTTAGTAGCTTAAGATCAAATGTGTCGAAGGAAGTATATTTATGAAATAAAATAATTCCATTTAAACATAATAATTTCCAGACCTCAGAACACCCCAAATTACTTTATTCTCATTGAAAAAGTTGAAGTTCTGTCATTGTTGCTCTGCAGAGAAATATAAGTCAGTAAAAGAAAAAAGAACAACTTTAGTTTTCTTGAGGTTAACATACAAACGGTTATAATTAGTGGTTGTAGATGGCGAGTTGCTGTGTGTGTTTTGGTTGTGGAATCCATCAATTTTGTGGTTCCTCTGGTTGTTTAAAAAATTCCTGTTCTGTTTCCTCTAGTTTTTTTTGGTGATTCCCCTCCAAAGTACCTTTGTGATTTCCTGTTGTCCAAGTTTTGAAACATTGTTTCAATTTTGTTTTTCTATTTTGCCACATTTTATGCCAGATTAATGTCTTGCTATGTTTTCGACCTGGGCTGGAGTTTAAATCATGGTTCTTTGACCTTTTTAAAAAGCTATTCATTAATTGAGCAGCCTTAGATGGGTAACAGTTATTGTCCATTCCTGATTGCCCATGAATCAATGGTGGTCAGCTGCCTTCTTGAACTGTAGCAGTCCTTGAGGTGTAGGGACACCCAGAGTGCTATTGGGGCGTTCTAGGATTTTGAGCTACTAGCAGTGGTGTATTTCCAGGTCAAAATGATTTGGGATTTGGAGTGAAATCTGCTGGAGGGAATGGAACCTGGAGAGTAAATACTGAACGTGATGGATGGCCTGCCGAATGAGAGAGCTGCTTTTTCCAGGACATTGTTGAATTTCATTTCATATTTTTGGAGCTGCACTCAGCCAAGCGAGTGGGATGTAGCCGATCACACCTTGACTTGGGTCATGTGGTATGACTTGGGGAGTCAGCTCTTAAAGAATAAACAAGGAAGATCCCATCACACTCACTGTTACAAAGATGTTACCAAGTCTGGAAGGTCTGAGTTAGAATGAGAGACTGGGTAGGCTGGGACTTTTTTCCCCTGGAGCATAGGAGGCTGAGGTGAATTTTATAGAGGTTTATGAAGTAATGAGCATAGGTAAGGTGAAAAGCCAAGTTCTTTTCCCCAGACTAGGGGATTCCAAAACTATAGGGCGTAGGTTAAGGTGAGGGGGGAAAGATTTAAAAGAGACCTGAGGGGCACCGTTTTCACACAGAGGGTGGTGTGTCAGAGGAAGTGGTGGAGGTTTGTACATTTACAATATTTAAAAGACATTTGGACAGGTACATGGATAGGAAAGGTTTAGAGGGACATGGGCTACATATAGGTAAATGGGACTAGTCAGCTTAGGAAACATGGTCAACATGGACGTGTTGTGCCAAAGGGCTTGTCTCTGTGCTATTTACCTCTATGACTCCATCTCTGAATCTAGGACTCTTCTGAGTGATCTACATTGATCAGGAAATCCTCTGATCAGCCACCCAGCTGATGGACAGTGCTTGGAAGCTGAGTATCTTCCATGCTTTTTTAATTGTCACTCTTGTGATATTTCAGGTATCTATGATCATTGTCCATGTGTCTGACACAAGGTTTTCAAAATAACCCCTCTATTCTGAGCTGCATTGTGGTGATCGGTTATCAGCATGGCAGAGGAATTGCTACAAAAGACGACCTTGAAGCCTGCCTGAAAAGTGCAAAATACCCACCAGCTCATGGAAACATCTAGTCTAAAGCCAGACAATTTGGAGAAGTAGTTACCACGAAGAAATCAACTATTCTGAGTATTGCCAACAGGCCCACATTGCAGCCATATACTAAGAATGAACAGAACATGCAGAAACTGGAGTATCTCACCCACTTGAGCAAATACCACGTGCCCCACCTGTGGCAGGGAGTGTGGATACTTGAGGGACTAAGAAGAAGTTAACCTGATAATTTAGAGTGAGAGTACTTTCAGCAGAACCAAATTAGCACACAGAAAAATGCACTTCTGAGACCTCACTGGGTACATTGGGACATCCTGTGGTTGTGAAAGACACAATGTGAATGTGAGAAGTTTTTTTTTCTCTTGCAGCTAAAGTGTACAAAATAGAAACATCCAGGGTTCAATGGAATAGTTCTGGTGTGGAAAAAGAAAGAAATTAACGTTTTAAAAGATGTTGTCACTTTGATAACCAGGCCACACTGTGGCAAGCAGCCAACTCACAGAAAGAGGATGGGTGGAGATTAGCAGACATGGGGAAAGGACAAAAGATTAGCAAAACCAGGAAATAACAAATTAAACAGCAGTGTCATGGGAACACCTCCAAGCTCCTCTCCAAGTCACACAACGTCTTAACAGTCATCACTGGGACAAAGAGCTAGAATGCCTGACTGAATATCATGTGGGAGCCCAGTTCAAAGGGAGTCACAACCAGCATTCTCTCAAGACAACTAAAGATAGATGACAAAACGGGCCTTGTGATGACAGCTTAGTGATAATGTCACTTGTCTATAATCCAGAGGCCCACTCTGGGGAATAGCTGCTCATCCCACCATGATAGCTGATGCAGTTTAAAATAAATTAATAACATAGGACATTATAATAAGTCTCAATAATGGTGACCATGAAAGTATCATCGATTATTATGAAAATCCAATTGGACCACTAATACCCTTTAGGGAAGGAAAATTTATCTTTCTTATCTGGCCCTCTATAGAATTCAGGTCCTCTATAGAATTGGGATATCTGCTGAGTCATGAGTTGTTCTGGGAAAGGTGCAATCAGACATGTGAATGTCACAGAGGTGGGATTGATAGTTAATGAAGAAAGTTTGCTAAGATGTGGTGAGACAACTTACTAGGCCTTTCAGCAGAACTCTCTCCAAAAACAATGCAACTCTGACATAGCTAAAAGGCTTAAGATTCAGCCTTTTGTCATTTCAGCTTTGTGGATGAACTCCACTCAAACACAATCCAAGCCATTTATACCAAGGGGCTGGAATGTATGTAAAACCCCTCAAGTCATATGTGCCAGAGAATGTTTGACATGAACTATGTGCTTATATTTTAAATATAATGGTACATGCTAAATGTAGTAAGGCTCCTCAGGTGCCATACATTAGACTGAATAATTGCTTCCAGTATTGATTTGGAGATGCCAGTGTTGGACTGGGGTGTACAAAGTTAAAAATCACACAGCACCAGGTTATAGTCCAACAGGTTTAACTGGAAGCACTAGCTTTCGGAGCGTCGCTCCTTCATCAGATGGTTGTGTACTCTACAACCACCTGATAAAGCTAGTACTTCCAATTAAACCCGTTGGACTACAACCTGGTGTTGTGTGATTTTTAACTTGGTTCCAGTAAGGTCACAAACTGAGACTGACTGTGCCCAGAAACATCAAGACCCTCCAACGTGCAATTCTGTCCATTTTTGGGCAGGACCTTTCTACATCAACCCCATCGGCATGAGGTTGGAAATCAATCAGACAGGTTAAGAGATTTGTTAAAGGTAGTTGGTGGAGGAAACTTCTCCACCCAAAGTGCCGGACTTGTGGAATTATCTATTGCAGAAAGTGGTTGGGGCAGAAGCAGTGAATGTTTTCAAGAAGGAGATAGACATCGTTCTTAGTGCTAAAAGGATCAAAGGGCATAGGGAGAAAGCGGGGACAGGGTACTCAGTTTGATCATATTGATTGTCAAAGAAGGCCCAAATGACTTACTGCTGTTCCTGTGTTGTTTCAATGTAACTGAGATTTGCCAGCCTGGACGCTGTTGTTCAATATGATAGGTAAGAGCAGTTTACTTTGGGCCTGACTGGTTTTATTAAATCGGTCGTTCTTCAATTCCAACTAGGAGGAAGTGAGGACTGCAGATGCTGGAGATCAGAGTCGAGAGTGTGGTGCTGAAAAAGCACAACTGGTCAGGCAGCATCCGAGGAGCAGGAGAATCGACATTTCAGGCATAAGCCCTTCATTCCTATGAAAGACTTATGCCCGAAACATCAATTCCCCTGCTCCTCAGATGCTGCCTGACCTGCTGCACTTTTCCAGCACCATACACCTGACCCCGTTTTCAATTTCAAGACCATAGTTCCAAGCTGAAGCACGCCTTTACCCTCTCCTGCTCCTTCCAAGCTGAGCCTTTAGTTTGGAAAGCCCACCAATCAATCTAGATTGTATGGGAAACATGTCTCCATGGCAATTAAGGGGCATTGCCAATCAAAACCCTAGAGAGTCACTGTTTCTCTTTGGGGAATCACAACGCAGAAAGAGGCCACTTTGCCTATCAAATCTGCACTGACCCTCTGAAGGGATTCCACCCAGACCCGTAACTCTGCATCTACCATAGCTGATCCATCTAGGCCTGCACACCCCTGGATACTATGGGCAATTTAGCACGGCCAATTCACCTAATCTGCTCATCTTTGGATTGTGGGAGGAAACCGGAATACCCGAAGGAAACCCGTGCAGACATGGGGAGAATGTGCAAACTTCACACAGACAGTCACCTGGGGCTGGAATTGAACCTAGGTTCCTGGCACTCCGAGGCTGTAGTGCTAACCACTAAGCCACTGTGCTGCCCAGTAATGACTTTGATTCTCCCATAACCATCCCAACTCCTGTTTCCAAAAGCCGACAAGAATTTCTGCCTGCTTTCCTTGTTTCAGCTGCAAAGCAGGAGCTTCCTTCCTGTCACAAATACTGGGATAGAAGAATATTCAAGAGATCTTTTTGATTTCTGACCAGCTGAATCCAGTTTCAAAGTAATTTCAGAATGGAGTGTGACTCCAGAAGGGCCTGTTGTATTGTCGTAACAGTGACACTCAATGGCCATTATGTCTTACTGGTTGTCTGATTTTTATTGGTGGGAAAGAGAGGGTGGAAATTAATGTCCTTCCACCCCGAGATAGTCTGCAGTGGGAAGACGCATGGAAGCCCTCACCCTGCCATCAACTGACGCCCTTAAGAGGCGATTAATGTCCAATAAGTACCTCATCTTGCTGCTGCTGTTGGATTTCCTTCGGGTACTCCAGTTTCCTCCTATATCCAAAGATGTGCAGGTAAATTGGCCGTGCTAAATTGCCCATAGTATCTAGGGATGTACAGGGGAGCTCTGCATGCAGAAACTCTGAAAAGCAAGCCCAAGCAAATTTGCTGTTAGGATCCCGCGGAGGATGGGTGGGTGGGCAAGGGAGTATTAATGCCTGATCAACCAAAAAAAAGGGGGGGGTATCCATGACAGCCATTCCCCCTCTCACCCTTGTTGCTGGACCCATTTCCTGTGACACCCATCCCAGGACCTGTGGAGCGGCACAATGGCTCTGGTTAGCACTGCTGCCTCACAGCACCAGGGATCCGGGTTCAATTCCAGCCTTGGATGACTGTCTGTGTGGAGTTTGCACGTTCTCCTGGTGGCTGCGAGGGTTTCCCCGGATGCTCTGGCTTTGTCCCACAATCACAAAGACATGCAGGTTAGGTGAATTTGCCATGCTAAATTGTCCATAGTGTTCAGGGATGTCTAGGTTAGGTGCATCATTCAGGGTCGAATATAGGACAATCGGTTAGGGGAATGGGTCTTGGGTGGGTTACTCTTCGGAGAGTTGGTGTGGACCTTTTGGGCCAAATGGCTTGCTCCCACACTGTAGGGATTCTATGATCATCACCCTCCAGCGCTTGGGTCCTGCCTCATGTGAGAGTAGTACTAGGAGCAGTCACTGCGTTCCTGATGGTGCTGCAGAGTACAGAAGACAGGGCATTCAGCAATTTTCAGTGGCTGGGAGCTCTGCCTGCATCTCCTTCCCCCACCACCTAGTCCTTGATCGGGGCAAGACTCTGTTGATGGTTTATTAAGTGAATGACTAGAACTTAATTTAGCAGATCTTCCTGAACAGAGGTGACAAGCATAAGATATTGACTCCATTAAATTCATGAGTCAGAAGTAGACCATTGACTCCATATTGGACAATATTAACAAATGTCTGAAATTGATTATTTTTAGTTTCAAACCCTTTGTTCAGAAACTAATTAGATCAAAAGTGTGTTTGTAACTGAAATAGATTGTTTGGCAGATTGACAGACAGTGGTATAGATGATTCTAATCTAAACTATTGGAGAAATTAATTGGAACAGGACTATCCATTAATTTCTACCTCACACAAGATTTATTAAACCCACTGGCTTTGAAATTCTGCATAGAACCCTGAATTAAATATAGACGAGTGAAGTAGGATTTTCACCCTCATTACTGCAAAATACAGATTCCACAGAAGCACTGTTCTAAAGATGTTTATGACAATTAGAATACTGCCTGTAAAATTCCAAATTTGACTGATGGTTACAGAAGACTAGGGGAGCGGAAGCTGAATTGAGAGGTCTGTTGCTGGCTGTTTTGACTGTCATGTAGCTTTGAATAACTAGCTTGGTGTCTTTCAAGACTGCCTTCCACCAATTTTCTGACAGAAATGGTTGGTAGTCCACTGCAAGCCGTGTCGAAAAGGTGCAAAGGAAGAATACACAAATTCAATGGAACCAATGTCCAATTGAGGCTAAGGTGTGGCCTCCATAAGGAAGATGCTGAAAGAAGGGGCAGTGTAGGTGGCCAGGAGGAATAGGTGGTAGTTACTCAGCTACCATGTACTAGCTCTCTCCCTATTGGAATAGCAGATCAATGTCCTACAGAATTGACAGGCAATGCACATACCAACCAATCTCCCACCACAAAACTCCCATTGCTTCCTTGGGCTGGCTGAGAGCCAAAGTGCCCTTTACCTGGTTAAGCACTGAAGATCCATGCTATAATTTCTCATTCTTCACTCTCATGCATTAGGTCAGGTACTATCCCCAAAAGGAGAGTTAGATAATGTTCGACTGATTGGATATGTGTTTCAAAGCCACAGCCGAGGTGATCAAGTGACAACCTGTGCTGTAAAATTTAATGAACCAATTTGTTGACTGTATGTGTGGGGCTCTTCACATCTATATGTAGACTCTGAGGTCAGTTTTCACAGATGTGCAGCAGGAAAACAGAGTGCCTTTGCTCCACAATTGCAGCAACACCAAGGAAATTTTGCATTCCTTAGTGGAATTAATGAAGTGCTTAAACCTTCACTGGAACTTGTGGCCTCCTCCTACTGGACTGGAGGGTGCAATTAAGCATGGATGATTTACAAAGATGGAAAAGAAAGAGTTGTGTTTATACAATGCCTTTCACAAACATGAGATGTCCAAAAGCAGACGACCAATGGAGTGCTTTTGAAAGTGGTTTCACTGTTGAAAAGTAGGAAACACAGCAGCTAATTTGCACACTCACAGCAACCTCTCACAAACAACAGTCTGATTTTTCAAAAGTCAGCCGCTTCGACACACCTCCTGACCATTCTGAGTGAAATGCAATTTGAATCTGGACTTCTAACCATGCGGTAGGGATGCTACCACTGCACCCCAATTGTCTCACAGCAATGTGGTCTTCAGCAGATTATCTATGCTATTTAAATGATGCTTGTTGAAGGACAGATATTTAGATTAGATTAGATTACTTACAGTGTGGAAACAGGCCCTTTGGCCCAACAAGTCTGGGTGGGTTGCCAAAGCGCAACCCACCCAGACCCATTCCCCTACCTTTACCCCTTCACCTAACACTACGGGCAATTTAGCATGGTCAATTCACCTGACCTGCACATCTTTGGACTGTGGGAGGAAACCGGAGCACCCGGAGGAAACCCACGCAGACACGGGGAAAATGTGCAAACTCCACACAGACAGTTGCCCGAGGCGGGAATTGAACCCAGGTCTCTGGCGCTGTGAGGCCGTAGTGCTAACCACTGTCCCACAGTACCATGCTTATCGTGCCATGCTTATGTTCACCTTAGAAAGCAGAAACGTTTAGGATCTGACATAAAAGACAGCACTGTAGACAATGCAGCACTCCCTCAATGCTGCAGTGGAATCTCTGGCTACATTCAGTGCTAGGATCTCTGAAGTGATTCTTGAATCTTTTGGACTTAGAGGGTAGATTGTTACGTGCCACTGTCCTAAAATGGGACATTGTTGATTTGTAGAGTTTGTGACCAACCTAACATATACATAAAGGATAAAAAGGGTAACTAGGGAGAGAATAGGGCCCCTCAAAAATCAGCAAGATGGTCTTCCTGTAGAGCCACAGAAAATGGGGGAGATACTAAATGAGTATTTTGCATCAGTATTTACTGTGGAAAAGGATATGGAAGATATAGAGTGTAGGGAAATAGATGGTGACACCTTGCGAAATGTCCATTTTACAGAGGAGGATGCGCTGGATGTCTTGAAACGCATAAGGTGGATAAATCCCCAGGACCTGATCAGGTGTACCCTAGAACTCTGTGGAAAGCTAGGGAAGTGATTGCTGGGCCTCTTGCTGAGATATTTGTATCATTGAAAGTCACAGGTGAGGTGCCAGAAGACTGGAGGTTGGGTAACATGGTGCCACTGTTTAAGAAGAGTGGTAAAGACAAGCCAGGGAACTATAGATCAGTGAGCCTGACCTCGGTGGTGGGCAAGTTGTTGGAGGGAATCCTGAGGGACAGGATGTACATGTATTTGGAAAGGCAAGGACTGATTAGGGATAGTCAACAAGGCTTTGTGCGTGGGAAATCAGTCTCACAAACTTGATTGAGTTTTTTTGAAAACGTAACAAAGACAATTGATGAGGACAGAGTGGTAGATGTGATCTATTTGGAACTCAATAAGGCGTTCGACAAGGTTCCCCATGGGAGACTGGTTAACAAGGTTAGATCTCACAGAATACAGGGAGAACTAGCTATTTGGATTCAGAATTGGCTCAAAGGTAGAAGACAGAGGGTAGTGGTGGAAGAGTGTTTTTCAGACTGGAGGCCTGTGACCAGTGGAGTGCCACAAGGATCGGTGCTGGGTCCACTACTTTTTGTCATTCACATAAATTATTTGGATGTGAGCATAAGAGGTACAGTTAGTAATTTTGCAGATGACACTAAAATTGGAGGTGTAATGGACAGCGAAGAAGGTTACCTCAGATTACAACAGGATCTTGACCAGATGGGCCAAGTGGCAGATGGAGTTTAATTCAGATAAATGTGAGGTGCTGCATTTTGGGAAAGCAAATCTTAGCAGGACTTATACACTTAATGGTAAGGTCCTAGGAAGTGTTGCTGAACAAAGAGACCTTGGAGTGCAGGTTTATAGCTCCTTGAAAGTGGAGTCGCAGGTAGATAGTATAGTGAAGAATGCATTTGGTATGCTTTCCTTTATTGGTCAGAATATTGAATACAGGAGTTGGGAGGTCATGTTGTGGCTGTACAGGACATTGGTTCGGCCACAGTTGGGATATTGCATGCAATTCTGGTCTCCTTCCTATCAGAAGGATGTTGTGAAACTTGAAAGGGTTCAGAAAAGATTTATAAGGACATTGCCAGGGTTGGAGGATTTGAGCTATAGGGAGAGGCTGAACAGGCTGGGGCTGTTTTCCCTGGAGCGTCAGAGGTTGAGGGGTGACCTTATAGAGGTTTACAAAATCATGAGAGGCATGGATAGGATAAATAGACAAATCTTATCCCTGGGGTGGGGGAGTCCAGAACTTGAGGGCATAGATTTAGGATGAGAGGGGAAAGATATAAAAGAGACCTAAGGGACAACTGTTTCATGCAGAGGGTGGTACGTGAATGGAATGAGCTGCCAGAGGAAGTGATGGAGGCTGGTACAATTGCAACATTCAAAAGGCATTTGGATGGGTATATGAATAAGAAGGTAAAAACAAGGACTGCAGATGGTGGTGAGGGAGGAGGTGTGGGCGCAGGTTTTGCAAGTCCTGCTGTGGCAGGGGAGGGTGCCAGTAATGGAGGATGGGTTAATGGGGGAGGCGTGGACCTGACCGGGTAGTCACGGAGGGAATGGTCTTTATGGAAAGTGGAAGTGAGTGGGGAGGGAAATATATCCCTGGTGATGGGGTTCGTTTGGAGGTGGCGGAAATATCTTCAGATGATGTGGTTTATGTGAAGGTTGGTAGGATGGAAGGTGAGCACCAAGGGGGTTCTGTCCTTGTTACAGTTGGAGGGGTGGGGTTGATGTGGACGAGATGCGTTGGAGGGCATCTTTAATCACGTGGGAAGGGAAATTACGGTCTCTAAAGAAGGAGCCTGTCTGGTGTGTTCTGTGGTGGAACTGGTCCTTCTGGGAGCAGATACAATGGAGGTGGATGATTTGGGAATACGGGATGGCATTTTTGCAGGAAGTAGTGTGGGAAGAAGTGTAATCCAGGTAGCTGTGGGAGTCGGTGGGTTTGTAAAAAATGTCAGTGTCAAGTCGGTCGTCATTAATGGAGATGGAGAGGTCCAGGAAGGGGAGTGAGGTGTCAGAGATGGTCCAGGTGAATTTAAGGTCGGGATGGAATGTATTAGTGAAGTTGATGAATTGCTCAATCTCCTCGCGGGAGCACGAGGCGGCGCCAATGCAGTCATCAATGTAGTGGAGGAAGAGGTGGGGAGTGGTGCCAGTGTAACTACGGAAGATGGACTGTTCTACATAGCCAACAAAGAGACAGGCATAGCTGGGGCCCATACGGGTTCCCATGGCTACCCCTTTGGTCTCAAGGAAGTGGGAGGATTCGAAGGAGAAATTGTTAAGGGTGAGGACCAGTTCAGCCAAACGAATGAGAGTGTTGGTGGAAGGATACTGTTGGGGACGTCGGGAGAGGAAGAAATGGAGGGCTTGGAGGCACTGGTCATGGCAGATGGAGATATAGAGGGATTGGATATCCATGGTGAAGATGAGTGAAGGGTTTGGAGGGATATGGGTCGGGTGCTGGCAGGTGGGACTAGATTGGGTTGGGATATCTGGTCGGCATGGATGGGTTGGACCGAAGGGCCTGTTTCCATGCTGTACATCTCTATGACTTTATAATATAGGCAATGAATCATTTGTAAGCAATTTTCAGACAGTTTATTGCGTTTGTTAAGCAGCAGTTTAGGTATGATAAATTCATTAATTAGACAAAGAAAATATCCAACTGCAACAATTCACTGATACCAAAGGACACACAGGCTGTTGGAATGAATGTGTTGTATTTCGTTGAAGTTGTGAAGGCAGCATCTTGCTCTCCAGTCAAAGTTTTGGGAACTCTTCCCTAGATCTTCCTCTTCCTTTCCTAGTCCATTTTCTATCTAAAGAAGGCACCTCCCTGACAATAACTACTGCCTATAAGGCCACCTGATGAGGACTGCTGTCTAACACTAAGCACTTGTTGATTTTCCCTATTTCTCAGGGCTGGTAGCTTACACTGGGTCAATCAATTATCTGAATCCTTCTGGGAAAAGACCATGGGACAACTACTCACAACATTGAAGGAAGTGGGAGAATAGGGGTTGAGAAATTTATCAGCCATAATTGAATGGCAGAGCAGACTTGATGGGTTGAATGGTCTAATTTCTGCTCCTTTATCTTATGGTCTAAACTGTTGAAATAATAAGACTTATTGCAAAAATGGCATTTATGTTGTATCCTAGAAATTTAAATTGTATTCAGGTACAGCGTTATGATTTATAGTTTACTTTGCCATTTATAATTCCCACCTGTCATGCCTGCATCCAAAGTTATTAAAATTTAAAGTTGCCCTTGGACATTACAAATATTCTGTATGTGATGATATGATTGAATTATTAATAATTTTTGATATTATTTCTTTGTGTGGATCACTTTTCCTTCTTTTGTGCACTAATCAAACTACATTATCTTCTAGTTCCATGCAAAGATGCAGGAAAAGTAGTCATCATTTACAATTATATTTTGCTACATTACAGAGTCTGAGACCAAACATACAAATAGACACTAATGATATGTCAACCCAGTACCTTTTAATTATTTAAAGCAATGTTACCTATTGTGCCTGAATCTAGCAAGAAACCTGACCATTGCTCCTTCATAGAAAAAGTTATTAGTTTTGTCTAAATCATTTTTGTTTAAACTTTTATTACATATTTTATATCTGTTGCAGAATACAATAATACAAATGTTGCTTTGCTTAAATACATAAGAGCATTATATTTCTTAATATTAATGCGATTTAATCCTGCTGCTCTAATGCTGGTCTCTTGTGCATCCCAGATTTTAAACGCTGCCTCATTGTAGCCATGTCTTCAGTTTCCAAGATCCCAAGTGCTGGATTTTCCTCCATAAACCTCGCACTCTCCCTACCTCACTTTCCTGATTTAAAACAATCCTTAAAACTTAAGTTGCACCAAGACTTTGGTTGGTTATCTTAAAATCTCCTTATGCCACTTAGTATGGGGATATTTCATTGTATTAACTGTAGCAGGATCCCTAGCCGCCGGTTGCAACGGTAAGAGAGGGAGCAGTTGAATGGATTCTCATTGGAAGGAAAGGGGTCTTTGGTGGAAAGAACCTGATGAGTAAGGAGAAGCAAACAACAAAGGGCTTCTCAACCCAATGTAACTCACATGATCATTCAATGCACAGTTCCATCTTCAGGCCACTCAGCTTTTTCTAGCACCTTCTCCTTGGTGATGGCCACCATACTCTGCTCTGCCCTCTTTCTCTCTTGAACGTTTTGGGAAATTACTTGCACCTTCCATGTGAAAACTGACATGAAGTAATTACTTAGTTCCTCAGCTATTTCCTTGTTCCACACTACTATCTCTCGTGCATCATTTTCCATTGGCCCAATGTGCACTTTTGCCTCTCTTTTGCCTTTTATATATCTTAAGAAACTCTTACCATCTTCCTTTATATTACTAGCTAGCTCACCCTCATATTTAATCTTCTCTCTCCTTTATTTTTTGTTGCCCTCTGTTGGTCTTTGTAAGCTTCCCAGTCCTCTGGTTTCCCACTGTTCTTCACTATTTTATATGCTTTTTCTTTTGCTTTTATGCTATCCCTGACTTCCTTAGTCAGCCATGGTTGCCTCATCCTCCCTGTACCATGCCTCTTTTTCCTCGCGATGAATCTTCGCTGTGCCTCCTGAATTATTCCCAGAAGCTCCTGCTATTTCTGTTCCACTGTCTTTCCTGCTGGGCTCCTCCTTCATGCCTCAGTAGTTGCCTTTATTCAGCTGAAATACTGTTACCTCTGATTCTAACTTCTCTCTCTCTCTCTCTCTCTCTCTCTGTCAAATTACAGAGTAAATTCAATCGTGTTATGATCACTGCTCCCTAAGGGTTCCTTCACCTTAAGCCCCCTTATCAAGTCTTGTCTCATTGCACAACACTAAATCCAGTATTGTCTGTTCCCTAGTGGACACTATCACAAGCTGCTCAAAACATTCATCTCGTAGACATGCCATAAATTCTTTTTCTTGCCAACCTGATTTTCTCAGTTCACCTACATATTGAAATCCCCATGATCACTGTAACTTTGCCTTTTCTACACATCTTTTCTATCTCCTGATTATCTTGTACCCAATTCCTGACTACTGTTTGGAGCCTATACATGATTCCAACTTTGTATTTTTTTATCTTTGAGTTCCTCAATTCTACACCATCTGACCCCACTTCCTTTCTTACTACTGATTTCATTTCATTTCTCACTAATATGGCAACCCCACCCCCTCTGCCCACCAGCCGATCTTTTTGATAGAATGTGTATCCTTGAATATTCAGCTCCCAATCCTGATCCCCTTACAGTCACGTTTCTGTGATGCACACCACGCCATACCTGCCAATTTCGATCTGCGTCACTAGTTTATTTATTGTATTCCT
Source organism: Hemiscyllium ocellatum (assembly GCF_020745735.1). Lineage (NCBI taxonomy): Eukaryota > Metazoa > Chordata > Chondrichthyes > Orectolobiformes > Hemiscylliidae > Hemiscyllium > Hemiscyllium ocellatum. Next base: position 14,345,545 of record NC_083442.1, read on the forward strand.
TATACTGTGTGCATTCAACTATACCACCTTCAGTCCTGTATTGACAGTCTCTCTTCTCATCGTCGTTCATTTGTCCAGCGTACTTGAAGTTTGATTGCCAACTCTTTCTAGAAACTTCTGTTCTTGCCATTTTAAAGCACTTCAACATCCCAACTAAAATGAAATAAAACATCAACATGCGTGTGAAGTATTATGAATTATACCTTCCTTTATTGTTTACAGTTTAGTTTTATATTATACACCTCCAAAATTATTGAAGTGTAAAGATACACAAGAGGAATTCACAAAATTATGTTCTGGAAATGTCCACATTCTGGCTGATTTCTGCCTCTCTGTCTCCATCTGCTGGTAGCACCAAGGTTGAGCATCTACAGCTTGATGCCTGTGTTAAGGAAGCAATCTATAATCAAATTCTTGCTAACCTCTAGGTGAGGGGATCCTCCTAGTTCAAAAGGAAGAAACTGTGGAAAGCTAAAATAAAACAGAAAGTGCTAGAAATACTCAACATCTGTAGAAAGAGAAACAGTTAATGAATTTGATTTTTTTAAATAAAATCTGGGGTTAGAAATCTGATGACCAAAGCTTTTGGGATTCTGATCCTGTGACTCTGGGGTTAGAAATCTGATGACCAAAGCTTTTGGGATTCTGATCCTGTGACATGTCCGTTTAAGTTATGCAATTCTACTTTAAAATATAGATTCCCTAATTGTACTGGAAGTAAATGCTGCACATGTTGCATAGAGGCAAGATCTGACTCTCTAATGCAGTGCTGAAATGAAGACGGCAGCCATGTGTGATCTTACTGTTGTCTTGTAGATTAGAGTGTTCACGATATGATATTAAAATGCACAGCGGCCTGGGCTCAAATCACAACTGTTCCGTGTGATAACGTATCTGAACAGGTTAGTTAAAAATATCCATAAAGAGACCCAAAGAAAAGAGGGACCTCTTGTGACACAGTGAAAATGTCCCTACCCTGGACTGGGAGTCCTGGGTTTAAGTCCACCTTCTCCAGAGACATGTAATAACATCTCTAAACACGTTGTTTAGAAAAATAGGTTAGATTTAAAAAATGATCATAAGCTAAGCAATGAAAACAAATTAAATGTGATTCCATGTAGGTAAAAATTAAGCTGAGGACAAGGTTTTTAGATTAGACTTACAGTGTGGAAACAGGCCCTTCGGCCCAACAAGTCCACACCGACCCGCCGAAGCGCAACCCACCCATACCCCTACATTTATCCCTTACCTAACACTACGGGCAATTTAGCATGGCCAATTCACCTGACCCGCACATCTTTGGACTGTGGGAGGAAACCGGAGCACCCGGAGGAAACCCACGCAGACACGGGGAGAACGTGCAAACTCCACACAGTCAGTCGCCTGAGTCGGGAAATGAACCCGGGTCTACAGGCGCTGTGAGGCAGCAGTGCTAACCACTGTGCCACCGTGCCACCCATTCTTGTGATGCAGTGGTAGTATTGCTATCTCTGAGTCATGAGGCTTGAGTTCAAGTCCCACCTATTTCAGAAGTGTATCATAATATCTCTGAACAGACTGATTTAAATAAATAAATAAAGTTTGAGGGGCTCCTGTGGTACAGTAGTAATGTGCTTGCCTCTGAGCCAGGAGACCTTCATTCAACTCCCAACTGCTTCAGTGCTGTAAATAACATCTCTGCACAGGTTGATGAGAAAATATCTAAATTAAGCTTGAAGATAACATTCCCAGATGGCATGTTGCTAATTTCATAGTGTAATGATGTGGCAGCACAATGGTTCAGTGGTTAGCACAGTGCCAGGGATCTGGGTTCGATTCCAATCTCAGGTGACTGTGTGGAGTTTGTACATTCTCCCTGTGTCTGCGTGGGTTTCTTCCAGGTACTCTGGTTTCCTCCCACAGTCCAAAGATGAGCAGGTCAGGTGAATTGGCCATGCTAAATTGCCCCATAGTGTTAGGGATGTGTAGATTAGATGTTTTAGTCAGGGGTAAATGTCGAGTAATAGGTTGGGGTATGGGTCTGGGTGGATTACTCTTCAGCAGGTCAATGTAGACTTGTTGAATCAAATGGCCTGTTTCCACATGTAGGGATTCTAAGATTCATCATGACAGCAGTAAACATCTCACCTCCAACTAACTACTCATTTAGCTTCTTGAAAATGTTGTTAATTGGGGTAGACCTGAAGATAGTTTTCAAATTTCAGTTGTGGCTTGAACCCAGGCCCCTGTGCATTTTAATATCATATCATGAACACTCTATTCTGCAAGACAACAGCAAAAGCTCGTGTGACTTTCAGCACAGCATTAGAGAGTCAGTTCTTGTCTCCATGTTAAGTGACGAGTTCACTTCCAGCACAATGAGATAATCTGTATTTTAAAACAGAATTGCACAAGTTAAACAGACACGTCACAGGATCAGAACCCCAGGAAAAGCAAACAGTCAGATGTACTCCAGGGCATCATATTGGCAGCAATGTGGGCAATCACATAATGAATCTGCTGAAGTAATAGTTTTTGAAAGGCTTGTGTGCTTTTGTCAATCATGTGGTCATATATCTGTGCCATGAGAATGCTTGGCCTCCAGCCTATGTGTTAAATCAATCCTAAGCTGCAATTGAGGTAGAAGCTCACCAATAATTTGTTCAGAGAAAGTAGGGATGAGCAATAAATGCTGACCTAATCAGCATGTATCTTTTTTGTAAAATATTAACTATACTACTTGTCTTGATATTAGATTCATTTAGGAGAGGCAATGGCCCAGTCATATTATTGCTGGACTATTAATCCAGAAACTCAGCTCAGGTTCTTGGGACCCAGGTTCAAGTCCAGGCATAGCAGATGATGGAATGTGAACTCAAAAACAGAATCTGAAGGGTCTAATGATGACCATGTAATCATTGATGATTGTCAGGAAAGCCCCACCTGGATTTACTCATGTCCTTAGGGAAGGAAATCTGCCGTCCTTACCTGGTCTGGCTTACATGTGACTCTAGAACCACAGCAAAGTGATTGACTCACAACTGTCCTCTGGGCAACTAGGGATGGGCAATAAATGCTGGCCATCTTGAATGAATGTATATGATGGTCCTCCTAGTCAAATATTCCTCAATATTTAGGCTTTCACATGAAGGTTGATCAAATTCTGGTCTCTTTCCAGTTGGAAGGATGTTGTGAAACTTGAAAGGGTTCAGAAAAGATTTACAAGAATGTTGCCAGGGTTGGAGGATTTGAGCTATAGGGAGAGGCTGAACAGGTTGGGGCTGTTTTCCCTGGACCGTCGAAGGCTGAGGGGTGACCTTATAGAGGTTTATAAAATCATGAGAGACATGGATAGGATAAATAAATAAAGTCATTTCCCTGGGGTGGGGGAGTCCAGAACTAGAGGGCATAGATTTAGGGTATGAGGGAAAAATATTAAAGAGACCTAAGGAGCAACTTTTTCACACAGAGGGTGGTGTGTGTATGGAATGAGCTGCCAGAGGAAGTGGTGGAGGCTGGTACAATTACAACATTTAAAAGGCATCTGGACGGGTGTATGAACAGGAAGGGCTTGGAGGAATATGGGCCAGGTGCTGGCAGGTGGGACTAGATTGGGTTGAGATACCTGGTCAGCATGGACGGGTTGGACTGAACGGTCTGTTTCCATGCTATAAATCACTATGACACTACTTGGATGAAGTGACAGGGGCCTGGTGGTAGCTACAGCAAGGAGCAGCTTGAAATGAACCACAGCCTTCAAGAAACAAAATATAATGAGAGTGTTAGAGGGGTAAATAGACTGCAATAATTTGAGTTCATGTTTTTATGTTTTCATTGTTTCTGCATAGTTCCTCATTTATTTTAACTCCACAGAAAAATCTGTTTTCTAACATTAAGCCCGCAGTTTACTACAAAGTCTAAGGGAAGATTAAATGACACTTCTCTCAAAAGTGTTGCAGCAGAGTGTAAAACAGCCAGACATTACAGTATTAGAGTTCAGTAGGCAGCTGTATGTGTTCCTGTGGTTTTTGCATCTGAGGACCAGTATTATAGAATACAAGAGCAGGAATGTAGAGCTGTGGGTGTTATGGGATTAGGCTCCGGTCAGACTACATTTGGAATACAGTGAGAAGTTTTGCGTTCTGTATCTAAAGAAAGATATGCTGGCCTTGGAGGGAGTCCTGAGGAGTCCACAAGAATGATCAGGAATGATGGGCTTGTCATATGTGGTACAGTTGAGGGACATCTGGGTCTGTAATCGAGGGGGCAGTCTCCTTGAAACTTAGAGAATACTGAAATCCCAAGATAGAGAATGTGTGGAGAAGATTTTTCCACGAGTAGGAGAGACTTAGATTTGAGGGCACACCCTTGGAGTGAAGGGAGAACTTCAGAACTGACATGGAGAGGAATTTCTCCAGCCACAACATGGTGAATCACATTGCTGCAGAAGGCTGTGGAGGTCAATTCTTTGAGTTTTTTTTTAACTCATTTGTGGGATGTTGGTGTTGCTGGCTGGCCAGCATTTATTGTCCATCTCTAGTTGTCCTTGAGAAGGTGGTAATGAGTTGCCATCTTGAATCGCTGCGGTCCACCTGCTGTGGGTTGACCCACAATGCCATTAGGGAGGGCATTCCAGGATTTTGTCCAAGCAACAATGAAGGAACTGTGACATATTTCCAAGTCAGGATGGTGAGCGGCATGCAGCAGAAGTTGTAGGTGGTGGTGTTTCCAAATATCTGCTGCCCTTGTCCTTCCAGTTGGAAGTGATCGTGGGTTTGTAAGGTGCTACCTGAGGATCTTTGGTGAATTTCTGCGGTGCACCTTGTAGATAGTACACATTGCTGCTCCTGTGTGTCAGTGGTGGAGGGAATAGATGCTTATGGATGTAGTGCCAATCAAGCCAGCTGCTTTGTCCTGGATGGTGTCAAGCTTCTTGAGTGCTGTTGGAACTGCACTCATCCAGGCAAGTGGGGAGTATTCCTTCACTTTTCTGACATGCCTTGTGGATGGTGGACAGGCTTTTGAGATCAGGAGGTGAGTTACTTACTGCAGGATTCCTAGCCTCTGACCTCTCTTGCAGCCACTATGTTCATTTAGTGAGTCTAGTTGAGTCTTGTGGAGGATTCAGTGGTGATAACGTCATTGAATGTCAAGGGGCAGTGGTTAGGTTGTCTCTTATTGGTAATGGTCATTGCCTGGCATTTGTGTGGCACAATTGTTACTTGCCACTTGTCAGCTCAAGCCTGGATATGTCCAGATCTTGTTGCTTTTGAACATGGACTGCTTCAGTACGGGAGGAGTCCGAATAGTGTTGAACATTGTGCAACCATTGGCCAATACCCCCACTTCTGAGCTTATGATGGAGAGAAGGTCATTGATAAAGCCACTGAAGATGGTTGGACCTAGGACACTATCCTGAGGAACTGGTGTGGTATCCTGGAGCTGAGATAACTGACCTCCAACAACCATGACCATGTGCCGGGTATGACTCCAACCAGCTGAGAGTTGGTCCCTGATACCCATTAATCCCAGTTTTGCTATGGCTCCTTGATGCTACAATTGAATATAGCCTTGATGTCAAGGACTGTCACTCTCACCTCACCTCTACAATTCAGCTCTTTTGTCCATGTTTGAACAAAGGCTATAATGAGCTGAGGAGCTGAGTGACCCTGGTGGAACCCAAACTGGGCATGACTGAGCAGGTTAGTGCTGAGCAGGTGTTGATTGCTAGCACTGTAGGTGATACCTTCCATCGCTAGAGTGATGGGATGGGAATTGGCCTGGTTGGAGTTGTCTTGCTTTTTACCTGTGCAATTTTCCACATTGTTGGGTAGATACCAGTGTTATAATGGTACTGGAACAGTTTGGCTAGGGGAGCAGCAAGTTTTGGAGCACAAGTCTTCAGTACTATTGCCACAATGTTTTCAGGTCCCATAGCCTTTGCAGTATCCAGTGTTTCCAACCATATCTTGATATCATATGGAGTGAATTGAATTGGCTGAAGACTGGTATCCGTAATACTGGGGACCACTGGAGGAGTGTCTTTAAGGTAGAGATAGATAGGTTCGTGATTAGCAAGGGAAGCAAGGGTTACAGAGAGAAGAAATGGGATTGAGAAACATATCAGCCATGATCAAATGGCAGAGCAGACTTAATATACCAAATGATCTAATTCTGCTCTCATACTGTATGGTCTTATTATACAGGGTGATTGTACAGAGGTATAGATTACACAAGTCCTCACAGGTCTGAATTGGGCTTGTACAGGGTTTGAAAGAGTGGTGCTGGAAAAGCGCAGCAAGTCAGGCAGCATCCGAGAAGCAGAAGAAATGAGGTTTCAGGCAAAGTCCTTCATCAGGATTCCTGAAACGTTGATTCTCCTATTCCTCAGATGCTGCCTGACCTACAGTGCTTTTCCAACACCACACTCTCGACTCTAATCTCCAGTATCTGCAGTACTCACTTTTGCCTTGTATAGGATTGGACATTCATCTGAAAAACATTTCTCACTCAGTCCATTCTCATTATTAATTTCTGTCTACAGCACTACTCCTTGCTATTCTGATAGAAAGTGCAGTCATTAGGTTTTGCAGTTTGTCTAAGAGCTCATTTTGTTTGAAGATAAATACCACGATCACATTGAAAGCCCCAGTCCCATTTCAATGTATGATCAAACCCATTAGAGAACAGAAATTTAATTTGCCACTTTATCCATTTTCTCTCATAACCTCCATGAGTAGTAATTTACCTGTACTTCTTTCAGTCTACTGTATTGCATTGACTGTTCACAATGCAATTTCCTCTACACTGGCAAGACCACACTCAGACTGGGTAGCTGTTTTACAGAGTATTTCCATTCTACCCATAAGCACAACCCTGATCTTCTAGTTGCTTGCCATTTCAGTCCACCATTTTGCTGTCATGTTAGTATAGCCACCCTAAGCCTAGTGCAATGCTCCAAAGAAGTTCATAGCGAGATGGAGGACTAGCACCTTATTAACCACGTAGGTAATTTACAATCTTTGGGAGTCAACATTGAGTTCAACAACTTCAGAGCATAAACAGTGTCTTCCATATTGATTATACTCACTTGCCTCCCCTTCCCAACCAATGTTTGCATATGTTTGCTCTCCTCTACTACCATTAATGTTCTCTTTGCCCCCTTTTTTCACTGGGCAACTTCACCAACTCTTCCACTTCCTTCTCCTCCTCCTTCAGCATTACCATCATTTTTCAGCCTCCTCCATTCTGAAGAAGAATCACATTGAACTCAAAGTGTTGTCTCTGTTTTTCTGGGACAAAAAAACAAGGGAAGAAAAAGTGATTCTGAGGAAGTCAAAATTAGTAATTCATGAGTCTTTCTCTGTTTCAATCCAACTTGCTTTCAAGTGGAAAAAGATATGCCTTAAGATGGGGGGATACACAACCATACCTGTAAGGAGCTATTTGCTATGCAATTACATTGTACTACAGGACAGTTTTTGGACAATGCTGAGATTTTCAATTGTAAGTTATAGCTTGAATGAGCAAGTTTGTTGAAGTATGAATTTAGGAATGTAATAGGAATTAACCATTTAAGTAGTTCCATTGACTAGCATATATTTCTAATACATCAGCTCTCCCCTCTGTGACAAATTTCTCCTACAAACTGAATAGTTGTTTCTAGGCTCTGGTAGTCTTCAACAACACTGCCTAACAAAAGGCAAGTAGTCACAACTTAAAGAAATTAGCTTACTCCCTCAGGGTAAACTAGTATTGATTTCAATGAGTTAATCAAAAGCTTCATGCCTCAACATAGAGGCTGGTTAGACTCAGTGCAGATTTCTATTGAATTTTAATCTTGCAAAACGAGTCTTGAATTTCATTCAAACACAATCACAGGACCAGCTTTTGCATACAGTGTGTTACATAGTCACCAAGATAGGCATCCTGCTTACTTTTACTCATCCTGCTCTCATCAACTAATGCCTGCAAAGCATCACTTACAGCTGTAGAGCCAAGATTGCTAAATGCTCCGGAAAAAAAATTGCATTTCTATAGCAATTGGACATTCTACAGCACTTTGCAGCTGAGTGAATGCATCTTTGGAGGGCAGTCACTGTTGGAAATTAGGAATAATCAAATTCTGCACAACAAGCTTCCACAATCAGCAAAGAGATAAATATATGTGATCATCCCTTATTTTCTTGGAATTCCTCAGCTTTAATTAAGATTTCAATTTACTTCAGAGTATTACTGTTAATCTATATATTTAATATAAATTTAGTATTGCGTCTATCAATAACATGTTCCTGACAATGGTAACTGATATGTTATTGAAACCAACCATTCCTTTTTGTCCTTGACGTGCAGCTTGACTTTAATGAGATTACCAGGCTTGGCTCAGGCAGTTAGCTCTGTTGTTTGCATGTTTGTGTATTCAATACATTTGCTGGGTTAAAGGTGAAACTCGTTCTCAGTGTTTATTCAATCTGCTGAACTATTGGAAGGTGATGTCAGGGACAATCACTCAAACAGCTCAGAGACCGAGGTCAGTGAACTGCTTCCACCAGAACTGCCTGGCTCACACGACACTTTTTAAAAAGACACACTGGACAAGTTAAAAAGGTGGAAATGCAGGGCAAAGTGGGATTAGCTTTTGGTTATCTGAATCATACAAAGCCAGAAGGTTTTGGAATTGATTCCTGCCCTATCTTGAATGAGCTGATCCCAGTTTGGCTTTTTATATACCAGAGCAGTCATGCAAGACTTGGACAACATTGAGACTTGCGCCAATAGGTGCCCACATTCATGCTTCATAAGTGCCTGGCAAAATCTGACTTCAGCAAGAGAGAATCCACCATTTCCCCATCGAAATCAATAGCATGAGCAGAACTGAATGCTCCAAAATCAACACCTTGGGGGTTATCATTGATCAGAAGTGGAACTGGACCAGTCATGTAAATGTTGTGGTTATAAGAGTAGGTCAGAGTCTAGGAACTATCTGCCAAGTAACACACCTCCTGACTCCTCAAAACCCATATTTTCCATGTGCTTGAATGAGTACAGCCATATTCACAAAATTTGACACCTCCCAGGACAAAACAGTCCACTTACTTCTCACGAAATCCACTCCCAATGCTAAGTGGCAGCAGTGAGTGGCACCATCTGTTAAACCTCACTAAGCTTCTTCCAACAACGTTCAACAAATCTGTGACCTCCAGCACCAAGAAGGACAAGAGTGATATGCAACATCACATTTCACACCTACACAACATTCTGACTTGAAGCTAGATCATCCATTCTTCACTGTAACTGGGTCAAAATCCTGGCTCTCCATCCCTAACAGCATTGGACGGCAGCTGTTCAAGAAAATGGCTCACCACCACCTTTTCGAGGACAATTAGAGTTAGACAATAAATATTTGGATATAATGACACCTGCACACTGTAAATGAATGAGAGAAGCACAGTACAATTGACTGAACCTTTCAGTGGTTGAAAGTCCACCAGGATTCCTATTCTCATCATTAACCAATAATCTCTGCTGGTTGTATGAACTATTTGTGGATGTAATGTCCCTACAGTTGAATGGTTTTATGCTACTCATGGCCTGGCAAGTTAATGAGTAATGGTTACCTTTTGCTGATTTCTGGACTCATGGATTCACACCTCAGCAGTGAGTCACATCCTGTTAATGAGAGAAAAAAAAATTGATGAAGGAATGAGAAGTGCTAATCTTTTGAAACACTATCATTCAGGCCTCACATGGATTGATCCAGAAATCTGCATCAACAACCACAGTCAGCTATAGATAATAGCTAAGCTAATTGCATTAATTATGGAGAAAAAATATTAAAAGAAAACCTTGCAATTATACAGCACCTTTCAAGACTAGTTGATGTCTCAAAAAGTTTCACAGCCAATGAACTACTTTAGTGGGCAGCACGGTGGCACAGTGGTTAGCACCGCTGCCTCACAGCGCCTGAGACCCGGGTTCAATTCCCACCTCAGGCGACTGACTGTGTGGAGTTTGCATGTTCTCCGGGTGCTCCGGTTTCCTCCCACAGTCCAAAGATGTGCGGGTCAGGTGAATTGGCCAAGCTAAATTGCCCGTAGTGTTAGGTAAGGAGTAAATGTACGGGTATGGGTGGGTTGCGCTTCGATGGGTCGGTGTGGACTTGTTGGGCCGAAGGGCCTGTTTCCACGCTGTAAGTAATCTAATCTAATCTAATCTAAAAGCGTAACCACTGTTCGTCAATTTGTACAAAGCAAACTCCCCAAATAGTAAAGTGATAATGACCAGATGATCTGTTTTTTTTTCTGATGTTGACTGGGGAATGTATATGAGTCAGGACACCAGGAAGAACTTTTTTTACATGGGAGAAAGGAGTGCCAGCAATTTCAAGGACTTACTGCACCTTTCAGAAACACCTGCCAATTGTGTGGTCGGAGTTCATGCTCTGAGATTTGACTCATCAGGCACACAAGGGCCCACAGAATCCATGACCAGTGAGATGAAATTTCTATGGGCAATCATATTTGTTAGTGAATGATTGTCAATGATGATATGCAATGTGGATGTCACTAGCTAGGCCACATTTATTTCCATTCCTAATTGCTCAGAGGACAGTTAAAAATTGATCATATTACTATGGGTCTGGAATCACATATAGACTGCAGATTTCTTTCTCCAAAGAGCATTAATGAACCAGATGGGTTTTTAAAAAAAGAATTGGCAATGGTTTCATAGTTACCGCTTTTTTATTATTCCAGATTTTTCACTGAATTTAAATTTCATCATCTGCCCATGTTGGCATTAACCTGTGATCTAGACTGCTAATCCAATGAATTCACCACTACTCTACTGCCTCTCCACCTTCTCCCTTGCTCTTCTCCAAAACCCAAACAGGTAGGTGAAGATTTGGATTTAATGTGTCAACTGAAAAACTGAAGAGCACTGCCTCAGTATTGCACTGCAATGACAACTTTGATTTTTGTGCTCAGATCTTAGATGGACCAGAGTTCTGAGACATTCCTCAACTAATAAGCAAATCCAGGGCAACAATTATTATGAAAGTGCTGATTGTGTTTCTATTGCCTTGGCTTCTTCTACCTGACCTAAGCTTACCCGACTTGCTCACTTTGATACCTTTCAGCCTTACTCAGTTTCAATGCTCTTTGTCAATAACAGAACACTTGCTGTTCCCTTGACCTCACCTGAAGGAGCAGTGCTCTGAAAGCTTGTGATTTAAATAGACCTGTTGGACTATAACCTGGTGTCATATGACTTCTGACCTTTTTCCCTTTTAAGATATTTTATGCAGATTTCTATATTGATCGAAGATCGCAGATCGAATTAAGCTGTATAGTTTTGAGAAATTGGTTGGCAGCATTTTCTATCACTAGAGTGAGCTGCTGAAATACAGCAAACCAGAGTCAACAGCATGTGTGCCAGAGATCTAAAGAAATGACCAGTGACTCCAAACACAAATGCCACCTGCTTTCCCCTTCCCATACATAAACACTTTGTCATTTAGAGAATAGGCTTTATTGTACAAATTGTAGCAGAGGTATGAGATTACATGCACCTTGCGGTAAACTCCTTATTGTTCAAGTCGGGAGTGTGGTGCTGGAAAAGCACACGCAGCATCTGAGGAGCCAGAGATTCTGATGAAGGGCTTTTGCCTGAAACGTCAACTCTCCTGCTCCTCGGATGTTGCCTGACCTGCTGTGCTTTTCCAGCACCATGCTTTCAACTCAAATCGCCAGCACCTGCAGTCCTCACTTTTGCCTCCTTATTATTCAAGGATGACCAAGCTATAAGTAACTTGATCATTTTCTGTGGTTCCTACCATGACTGAAGAGACCAAATAGAGATCAGCAAGGACATCCACATGAAGTGGTAGTTTCAATCTTTGTTATTGGTGCTTGGGGAATCTTCTACATCTACATCACCACCATCCTTCTTGAGCATGTTGGATGCTACAAGTTTGGCGAGGATGGTCCTTGAAGCATACAGAACCAAATTTCAGCACTTGTCTCTGCATGGGCTGATCACCATAGTGTTTATAAAAGGGAAGTGTTTCGCAATGCAGGAGATGAATCTTTTTTGAGGGAGTCTTTGTACCATTTGTATTGACCACCTTGATGTTGGTCAGTCCAAGACAGTTCCCCATAGAAGGTCTGCTTGAGGATTTTGAAGGCCTGCCCATTAAAGTTGCATTTTTTGAAGGGTGGTTCAGCATAATTGAGCCTAGCAAGATGGAGCACCTTATTGTTTGTGATTACATCAGATGCTGTTCCAGTCAAAGGGTTTATGGAATGCTCAGTGCTTTGTTCCCTAATCCATTAAGAATTTAGAATACTAAATTGAGATGTGCAACTCCTTTCTTCTGCAATTTTTCAAACTATGATGAATATGGAAAGAAGAGCTTCACAGATTTCCTCCAAAAACATATTTGGCAGAAATCCTACAAATGATAAGAAAAAACCTTTGCACCTAGCTAGTGGTTGGGGTCTGGTATATGCTATCGGACATATCTGGTAATATGCTATCCGTGGTGGAGGTAAGTTCAATTGAGGCTTTCAAAAAGAAATTAGATTGTTATTTGAAAAAAAAAGGAATGCACAGGGTTATGGAGAGAAGGCAGGAGAATAACACAGAGTGAATTGCTCATTCAGAGCAGTAATGCAGAAGTTTTAGGCGAAGTTGCCTCGTTCTCCACTGTAGTAATTGTGATTTTGTGAAAATTAAAGAATATTGATTTTTTTAAAACTCAGTGATAAGTTAGCTGTGGCTGTGTGGGTATGACACTCCTCTGACTCAAAAGGTTATGGGGTCAAGTCCTATTCCAAAATTTTTGGAATGTGTTTGCTTGGCAAACACTACAGTACAGCACTGAAGAAATACTTCAATGTTAGGGATGTGTCTTTTTTTAATAAATATCTTTATTAAATACCTTTTTAAATCTTTTACAAAACGTCTATATACAAAAAAAAACAAAAAACAGATAAGCAGAAGCAGCACAACAAAGTCATAACACGACACTATTATTAATGAATGACCTACTATTCTACCAGAACAAACGTATGTACTTAAACTAAACTACAAACAAATTAAATAAATATTAACTTAAACTAAATTCAAGTAACTTAAATTATAGCTGACTACTTTATTCTATTTCACTCATCACACCTCCACTGAGGCTCCCATCCCTGGGAGCACCAGCTATAAAACCCGTATTGTTTTTCTGCAAGCCTCCCCCTCCAGTGCCCCACAGGCAACCATAAAACCATAAGACATAGGAGTGGAAGTAAGGCCATTCGTCCCATCGAGTCCACTCTGCCATTCAATCATGGCTGATGGGCATTTCAACTCCTCTTACCCGCATTCTCCCTGTAGCCCTTAATTCCTTGTGACATCAAGAATTTACCAATCTCTGCCTTGAAGACATTTTGCGAGGCAGTCTCCACTGCACTCTGCGGCAATGAATTCCACAGGCCCACTACTCTCTGTCTGAAGAAATGTCTCCGCATTTCTGTTCTGAATTGACCCCCTTTAATTCTCAGGATGTGTCCACGGGTCCTAGTCTCCTCGCCTAACGGAAACAATTTCCACCCTTTCCAAGCCATGTATTATCTTGTAAGTTTCTATTAGATCTCCTCTTAATCTTCTAAACTTTAATGAATACAATCCTAGGATTCTCAGCCGTTCCTCGTATGTTAGACCAACCATTCCAGGGATCATCCGTGTGAATCTCCGCTGGACACGCTCCAGTGCCAGTATGTCCTTCCTGAGGTGTGGGGACCAAAACTGGACACAGTACTCCAAATGGGGCCTAACCAGAGCTTTATACAGTCTCAGTAGCACAACGGTGCTTTTAAATTCCAACCCTCTTCAGATAAATGACAACATTGCATTCACTTTCTTAATCACGGACTCAACTTGCATGTTTACCTTTAGAGAATCCTCGACTAGCACTCCCAGATCCCTTTGTACTTTGGCTTTACGAATTTTCTCACCGTTTAGAAAGTAGTTTAAAAAGGGATGCCAAATCTTGTAAAATTGCTCCGTTTTGTGTTGCACCATATTTGTGAGGTTGTCTTGGGGGAGATGCTCCATCACCAGCCTACGCCACCACAAAAACCACTGGTGGTTTTTCCAACGTCCAATTCACTAGAATGTTCTTCCTCGCACAGTGGGTAAGAATATTACACAATCTCTTCCCATGTTCCCCCAGAGAGGGCAAATTTGGCAACCCCAGAAGAAGTATCCACGTTAATTTAAATCCCCAGATGTGCTTTCACTCCCTTACTATAGCACTCCAGTATCTCTGGGCCTTACAACAGGACCAGCAGCTTATACTAATTTTACATTTGGCTCACCCTGATGACACTCCTCTCTTGAACTTCGCGAGCCTCTCTTGAACTTCGCGAGCCTCTCTGACACCATATGAGCCCTGTGTAAGATCTTCAATTGCATAGCCTGTGTTCTGTTACATACTGAAATTTTCCTTACATTTCCCCATATATCTTCCCATACCTCTGATGAAATATCCTCTCCTAGCTCTCGATTCCACATCCTGCAGAATCCTTCCACATCCCCCAAGGCACGACCTTTCTGAAAATAATACTGTCTGAAAGTGCACCCAGAGACAACGGAGTACTCTTTTTTTTTTCTAAGGAGAAAGTGAGGACTGCAGATGCTGGAGTACCAGAGTTGAAAAATGTGGTGCTGCAAAAACACAGCAGGCCAGGCAGCGTCCAAGGAGCAGGAGAATCACTGCTCTCCTGCTCCTCGGATGCTGCCTGGCCGGCTGTGTTTTTGCAGCACATTTTTCAACTCTTTTTTTTCCAAGTCTGACTTGTAACACTGAGCCAGGAGCGTGGTCTTCCTCTGTGTATAGTCCCTTATCTGAAAGCACGGAGAAGGTCCCCATTAGACAATCCATGTTTCTGGTTTAACTGACTACCCTCTCGAACAAATCTCCTAGGCATGAGATTCCCTTATTTTCCATTAACTTAAAGCCGGAGTCCATTGCCCCAGGTTTTAAGTTTTGGGCTCCCAATAACGGGGTAAACGGCGATGTCTTAGACAATTGCCCTCGTCTAACCTCATTATCCTCCAGCCTTTCACCGTATTTAAAATGGTTGGATTCTTACACTGCTCGGTCACGGATTTCACCTTATCCATAAATAATAAACTAACTAGAGGATATCACGATTGCGGGGCTTCAATGTCAAACCAAATTGACTCCGAATTCCCCCATACCCAGTCACCAACATATGCTAAGAGCGCTTATTTGATATTTCTTCGAATCCAGAAAATCCACCCCTCCCTCATCCTCCAAAAGCTGCAATTTGGTAAACTTAATTAGAGGGCACCTGTGGCACCACATAAAGGACCCTAGCCAACTATTGTTGTCTGGGTAGCAACAACGGGAGCATTCTCATGTGGTACAACAAGTGAGGAAGAACATTCATTTTAATCAGGACTATTCGGCCCAACCATGACAACGGTAACCCCTCCCACCACTGCAAATCCTGTTTTATCCTCTCCAATAGTTGTACGTGGTTAGCTTTATACAGCTGGTGGAAGGAAGGGGTAATATAAATTCCCAAATACAAAAAAACCTTTGATGATCATCTAAACGGGAATTGCATTCCATCCTTCAGATTAGGCACCTCCACTTATTCCCCCACCAGTGTGGCTTCCGACTTTGTAATGTTGATCCTGTAGCCCGAGAAACCATCAAATAAATTAATTGTTTGAATCAGTCGAGGAACAGACTTTTCCGGATAGGCCAAGAACAAAAGTACGTCATCAGCATATAGGGTGATCTTATGCTCCCGTATTCCCATCCTTGGCGCCACAATTTCAGGATACCTTCTGAAAACGTCAGCTAATGGCTCAATTGCTAAGGTGAATAATAGTGGTGAGAGAGCACACCCCTGTTAACTACCTCTCCCAATGTTAAAATTATCTGACAGCATTGTTTGTAATGACTGCCGCCTTAGGATCATTATACAATACTGCCACCCATCTGGCAAAGGATCCCCCCCAGACCTCAGATACGGTGATTCTATCCGACTAAACATCTGTTCTGCGTCTAGGGAGACCACCAAACCCGGGATCAATCTTTGCTAGCATACCTGCACTATGTTCAGTACCCTTCTGATATTGTTAGAGGAGCTATGGCCCTTAACAAAACCTGTCTGATCTTCTTTTATAATATGGGGCAGGAGCTTTTCCAACCTCAGAGCCAGCATCTTGGATAGAATTTTAAAATCTACATTTAACAGTGAAATTGGTGTATGAGAAGCACATTCTTTAGGATCTTTCCCCTTCTTTAAAAAGAGGGAGACATATTAGCCTCCATAAGAGAAGGCAGTGGACAATCCTGTTCATATGAATAGCTATACATCCCCAGAAGTGGCTCCACCAACACATTTATGAATTCCTTATAGAATTCACTTGGGAATCCATCTGGCCCTAGTGCTTTGCCATCCTGGAGATACCTTATTACTTACTGCACTTCCTGTACCGTTACAGGTGCATTCAATAAGGAAGCCTGTTCCGTGTTTATACTGCAGAGGTCCAGATTCTCAAAAAAGGACCGCATTCTCGCTGCACCATGTTCACCTCCCTCCAACTGATACAGCTCTGTGCAGTATTCCCTAAATCTAACATTGATCTTCTTCAACTCACGGGTAATTGTACCAGCCTTCTCCCTAACAGACATGATAGATTGGGAAGCTGTTTTCCTCCGAGCCAAATATGCCAGATATCTACCTGGCTTATCTCCAAATTCAAACAGTCTTTGTTTAGCAAAGGAGACCTTTTTTTAGCCATTTGTATGTGCAATGGGTCGAGAGCTGTCTGGAGGGCCATGACCTGCTACAACATGACGAAAGAGGGCCTATTATGTTTCCTCTGCCATCT
The DNA here is from genome assembly GCF_020745735.1 of Hemiscyllium ocellatum. NCBI lineage: Eukaryota > Metazoa > Chordata > Chondrichthyes > Orectolobiformes > Hemiscylliidae > Hemiscyllium > Hemiscyllium ocellatum. The sequence goes on from NC_083442.1 coordinate 14,362,447, forward strand.
GCAGCTGGGCCTCCAGCAACCATTGTTGCTCCTCCCTCTGCCTCCTTCTAGTCACGGAATACGAAATGATCAGGCCTCGTAAATATGCCTTAATGGCCTACCAAAGTATTGCCGGATTACTAGCCGTACCTTAGTTGATATTCCAGAAGGCCCTGAACTCTCTTCTGATGTACTCAACAAATTTGCTATTCCTTAACAGAAATGGGTCCATGCGCCAGTGCTGTGCATCCATTCCATTACCCTTGATTTTAACATCTAAATACACTGGCGCATGATCCGAGACAGCTATATTCACAATTTTGCACTCCAATGTTCTGTCCAAACTGTCATTTGGCATTAAAAAAATGTCATCTTGCGTATGGCACTTGTGTGGGTTGGAGTAGAAGGTAAAGTCTCTTCCATTAGGGTGGAGATGCCTCCACACGTCCACTAGTCCCAACTCTTCACACATGTTCATCAGCTGCTTAGATTGTGCAGGCATACCTGCCTGGTCTTTTGGCACCCTGTCAACTTCGGGATCTGTTAGGTGATTAAAATCCCCTCCTATGATCGTGTGGCGCACCCCAAGATTCATTAATTTAGCAACTGTATCAATTAGAAATTTAAGATGGTTCACCATACTCCTCTCCATGTGTTAGGGCTTTAAGAAGGATAAACTGTCCATGTTTGTCCTGAATCTACTTTGTTACCTGGAAAGGGAGGATCCTTCTTACCGGTCTAGGCACTCCTCTACTCTTAGAGCTGAAGAATACCCTGCCATAACCCCCCTGCTGCTGTTCCAGATGTTCCTTATCAGTTAGAAGCATCTCTTGCAGTAGGGCGATGTCCACTCTTTCCTTCCTAAGGTTTGACAACATCTTCCTTCTTTTAACAGGAGAGTGGCTCTTTTATGTTCCACGTGTACTATCTGAACAAATCACTAGCCATGGTCGTCCAGGGCAGCCCATGGTTTAGGGATGTGTCTTTTGGATGAGATCTGATCTGCACTCTCAGATGGTCAGAAAGGACCTTGTGGCAGTACTTCAGAGGAAAACCACAGGAGGTGCTCTTCGGTTACCTCAGCCAAATTTATCACTAAAACAGATGATATGTTTAAATTCAAATTTAAAATCTTTAAATTAATTTAACAATTCTGGGTAGGAGTGAAAGGAACAGCATAGTCATTATGGGGGACTTGAACTTCCCCAATATTGACTGGAAATGCTATAAATCTAGTATGTCAGATGGACCAGTTTTTGTACAATGTGTGCAGGAGGGTTTCCTGACACGGTATGTCAAAGGGCCAACAACAGAGGAGACCATACTGGATCTGGTACTTCGTAATGAACCAGGCCAGGTTTTTGATTTAGTTGTAGGTGAGCACTTTGGTGAGAGTGACCATAATTTGGTTACGTTTAATTTAGTGATGGAAAGGGATAGGTATACACCACAGAGCAAGAGTTATAGATGGGAGAAGGGCAATTATAATGCAATCAGACAAGACTTAGGAGGCATAGAAAGGGATAGCAAAATACAAGGAATGAGGACAGTCAAAAAAGGGAGCTGGTTTAAGGAATAGATATTGCGTGGCCTCAATGGGTATGTCTCTGTCAGGGAAGGAGGAAGTGATAAGGGAAGGTATTCGTGGTTTACTAAAGAAAAAGTATATGTTGTTAAGTGGAAGAGGGAAGCTTATGTGACGTTGAGACAAGATGGTTCAGATGAGGCAATGGAGAGTTACAGATTAGCTAAGAAGGATGTAAGGAGAGAGCTAAGAAGAGCAAGGAGGGGACATGAGCAGTCATTATCAGGTAGAATAAAGGAGAACCCTAAAGCTCTCTATAGGTATGTGAGGAATAAAAGGATGACTAGGGTAGGAATAGCGCCAGTCAAAGACAGAAGTGGGAAGTTGTGTGTGGACTCTGTGGAAATCGGAGAGGTGCAAAACGAATATTTCTAATCTGTTTTCACTCAGGAAAAGGAGAATATTGTAGACGAGAAGACTAAGATACGGGCTATTGACTAAAAAGGATTGAGGTTAGTAAGGAGGAGGTATTATCAGTCTAAAGGTGTGAAAGTAGATAAGTCCCCTGGGCCGGATGGTATTTATCCAAGGATACTCTGGGAAACCAGGGAGGAGATGGCAGAGCCTTTGGCCTTGATTTTTGAGTAGTCATTGTCTACAGGTTTAGTACCAGAGGACTGGAGGATTGCAAATGTTGTGGCCTTGTTCAAGAAGGGCAGTAGAGATGACCCAGGTAATTATAGACCAGTGAGCCTTACGTCTGTTGTAGGAAACATGTTGGAAAGGATTATAAGAGATAGGCTTTATAATCATTTAGCAAGTAACAATTTGATTGGAGTTAGTCAACATGGTTTCATCAAGGGCAGGTCATGTCTCACAAACTTCATTGAGTTTTTTGAGGAGGTGACCTAGCATATGGATGAGGGTAGGTTAGTTGACGTGGTGTACATGGACTTCAGTAAAACCTTTGATACACTTTCACATGATAGACTATTGGAGAAAATACGGAGGCATGGGATTGACAGTGATTTAGCAGTTTGGATTAGAAACTGGCTTTCTTTATGAAGGCAGCAAGTGGTGGTTGATGGAAAATATTCAGCCTTGAGTCTGGTTACTAGTGGTGTGCCGCAAGGATCTGTTTTGGGACCACTGTTGTTTATCATTTTTATAAATGACTTGGATGCAGGCATGGGTGGATGGGTTTGTAAGTTTGCAGATGACGCTAAAGTCAGTGGAGTGGTGGACAGTATGGAAGAATGTTGCAGGGATCTTGGATAAACTGCAGAATTGGGCTGAGAGGTGGCAAATGGACTTCAATGCAGGTAAATGTGAAGCAATTCACTTTGGAAAGAATAACAGGGAGGCAGAATGCTGGGTCAATGGAAAGATTCTTGGTAGTGTGGATGTGCAGAGGGATCTTGGTGTCCATATACATAGATCCCTGAAAGTTGCCACCCAGGTTGATAGTGCTGTTAAGAAGACATACAATGTTTTAGATTTTATTAGTAGAGGGATTGAGTTCTGGAGCTGTGATGTCATGCTGCAACTGTATAAAATGTCAGTGTGGCTTCACTTGGAATATTGTGTACAGTTCTGGTCGTTCTATTCTCGAAAGGCATGTGGAAGCATTGGAAAAGGTGCAGAGGATATTTACCAGGATGTTGCCTGGTCTGGAGGGAAGGTCTTATGAGGAAAGACTGAGCGACTTGGGTCTGTATTCGTCAGAGAGAAGAAGCCTAAGAGGAGATTTAATAGAGACATACAAGATGATCAAAGGATTAAATAGGGTGGATAGTGAGTCTTTCTTCTAGGATGATGACGTCAGCTTGTATAAGGGGGCATAGCTGCAAGTTGAGGGGTGATAGATTTAAGACAGATGTCAGAGACAGGTTCTTTCCTCAGAAAGTGGTAAGGGCGTGGAATGCTCTGCCCACCAGTGTAATTAACTCAGCCACATTAGGGCATTTAAACAGTCCTTGGATAAGCATATGGATGATGATGGGATAGTGTAGGGGGATGGGCTTAGATTAGTTCACAGGTCGGCGCAACATTGAGGGCCGAAGGGCCTGTTCTGCGCTGTATTGTCTGATGTTCTATGTTGCGGTTATTCGTGAGAGTTTACTGTGTGCAGATGTGCTGCTGCATTTGCTACAGTAAAGCATTTCAGAAGCACTTAATAAGCTGTAAAGCAAACTGGAATGTGCTAATCTGTGAAAAGTGCTATATAAATACAAGTCTTTACTTTTTTGAAGCTGTTTGTTCACATTGCAGAGTTTCTTAGGCTGATATTTTTGTCTGCACACTTGAAACCTCTCACCACTCAACAATACATCTCACCACATCACTCCCTAAACCATTCACACATCAGCTCCCAAATCATCACACAATCAATAGCCTTTCTCTAACTCCACATTTTCTCACACTATTTCCATTTCTGCACAAAACACTGTGAACTGATGCGGTATAATGAGAAAGCCACTGGTATAATATAGAGCAGTACAGCACAAGACAACCTTCGGCCAACCATGTCTATGCTGACCATGATGCCATTCTAAAGATGTGGAAGTGCCAGTATTGGACTGGGGTGGACAAAGTTAAAAATCACACACCACCACCACCCCCATCCTCCACTGGTTATAGTCCAACAGGTTTATTTGGAAATATAAGCTTTTGGAGCACTGCTCCTCTGTCAGGTAGTTAGTGAAGCAGGATCATAGGACAGTGTCCTATGATGCTGCTCCACTAACTAATGACAAAGGAGCAGCGTTTCAAAAGCTTGTACTTCCAAACAAACCTGTTGGACTATAACCTGGTGTTATGTTATTTTTAATTCTAAAATAATCCCACCTTCCTGCACATGGTCAAATCCTTCTATTACCTGCTGCTTTATATGTCTGGCTAAGTACCTTTCAAATTAACTGTTGTTCTTTCATGAGAAGATGAACACTGAACAAACACCAATATTTCCCATTTTGGGCTAAGTGTCAATTTCAGAGTGTCTTACGGAGATTTTCCCTCACTCAGCCTTGGTAACTTTTCCCAAGCAATTCTCTGTCATTCACTTAATTAATTATGCACGCTGCCTCTACATCTCCGCTTTCTAATAACTTTGTAGTCTCAGCAGTGGAACTGCTCACTGATGCTGGGATGTTCTGGTATTTGTACCATATTTAAACCGCACCTGTGTATCATTTCAGTGTAGGAACTGCCCTTGACCCTCAACCACAAATCTAAAGAAGGTAACCCACAAAGCGAAGTTAGCATTCTGGTTTGTAGACAGGATCATGGAGATGAGGTATGTCCTCTTTCCTCAGGATCTCAGCACCAGGTACTGCCAGCCTGGTCTGAAATAGCCACCCAAGCAGTGCAGTGTCCACAGTCTGGAGGAATAGACTCTTTCTCCCAGTATCTTTTTCACTGTTTCTTTCTCTCTCTATCTTCCATTCAGTTTATCTCTCCTCTCTGCAGGAAAGTGAATGATCTTCTGAATTCTTCAAGAGTACGTGCTACCATTTTCTCCCTGCTACCTCTAAGTCTGGTACTACACCCACCTCCTTCCAAATCTCGAGGTCTACCACTCTCAGCATCTTCTCTCATTGGTTCTCACCTGTCGCAACTCCCAAACAACTAAGCCTTTCTGTCATCTGTGCTTCCGAAAGTTGGGACACCCTCTCTGCATTTCCTGCTCTTGCA